>NW_004955478.1:3143245-3145542 GCF_000276665.1 Chinchilla lanigera | reverse complement strand
CTTCTTCTTCTTCTTCTTCTTCTTCTTCTTCTTCTTCTTCTTCTTTGTCTTTTTGAGACAGGGTCTCACTATGCAGTCCAGGCTGGCCTTGAGCTCATTTTGTAGCCCAGGCTGGTCTGAACTCTCAGTAATCCTTCTGCCTCAGTCTCCTGAGTGCTGGGATTACAGGTGTGTGCCACCCTCCAGGTCAACCTAACCTACTTCTCTGTAAACCTGCACATTGTGCTTAAAGAGTGGTGCCCTTTGCCTTTTCCTTGTATTTTCTTTTTGAAAGGGGGAGAGATATTAGTTTTGTTTTAAGGTTTGGAACATTTAATCCTCACATACTGTATAAGGAGTTGCATTAAAAAAGTGAAGAAAAAATGATCAGAGTATTTTTGATGTGACTAACTTTATCTTCTGTCTCTAGAGAGAGAAGTCTGCTGTAATGGTGGCTGTTTGAAAAGAGAAAGAATGTATTCAATGATAGAAGGGATGTGGGGATAGGTAGGAAGATAGGGTGATCAAAGGTAGAGATTAAGAAACAGTATGTGGTGGGCTCCCCGAGAGCTGAGGTACTTCTAGGTATACACTGGCACACCGGGGTCTGTGGGTGGAGATCCTTAGCCAAGAAGTTGAGGGCAATGTGGATGATATTTTAAATGGTAGCAACCAGTACTAATTTATCTGTTTTGTTTTGACATCAATTTAAGATTATTTTCCTGAAATAAATCCCACTTTTAAAAGATAATCCGCATTCTTTCCTGATTTTTTTGCCAGCCAACCCTACTTCAGATATACTCAATCCTTGTTAAATGCCTTCTACAGTGTAGTAAGTAAAACAAGTACAATTGCATTTGTAAATGCTGTGTGTGAGTATGTCTGAGAAGTGTTTTATTAAATTTGTATACCTTTGAAATGATCTAACTTCAAATATAGCTATGTATCATAAAAACAATTATCTCTGGAGACTCCCTGGGAAGCAACTCAAAGGGATACTGAACCATGCATCTTAAAAAGCTTGGATCCAAGCTTGACAAGGTTCCCTAACGGCTGTTCACAACAAAGGTGAAATTTATACTGAGGACCATGGACAGAGAACATGGTGGGTAGAGACAAGAGGTCCAAGCTAAGTTTTGGGAATGAAATCTGAGATAAAATCTGAGTTGGAGTTTCTATGATGGTTGTTTCTCACATGGGCATTTTTATGATTCAGGGTAACAGTAGAGAAGCAGTTATTCAACAATTGCTAAAGATTCGTCTTATCCTGATAGGTAAGGCCAACCAGTCCAAGAGAAGCATCCTCACAGTGGGCTAGAAGACTGTTGTCTGCATTTATGATTTTCTCCATCTATCTATCAATGATTTCTGTTCCTGGAAAGAAGGAGATCTCTCAAGTTTTCACTGGATTTGAGTTCACCATTTTATTTTCTCCATATGGATTGCAATTCCTTGAGTACAGGCCATGCTTTCTAATTCTTTTAAAATAACCTCATGGGACCTAGGATAAAGATAGGTACATAGAAATCTCTGGGTCTATGTCTTGGTCAATTCATTTCAATTTAAAAGTTGAGTAACTGAATCAAAGATTGAGTTAATTCACAGCTTTAGGAAGTTAGCCTCACAAATCTCTAAAAGTATTTCAGATTGCTTTGATCACACAATGAAAGTGAATTTCATTTTTTTTTCTCAGCACTTTGTTTTGCAATCCGAATTTTTTGGACTTTGCTTTGAAAAAGGTTGAAATAAAAGGCATGGCAGTGAATCAGCAAGTGAAGAAGGTTAACAATTAGTCATAACTTTAATAGATGAGACAATTACACCATCCCTACCTTTTAAAAATAACCACATTTTTAATTAGATTTTAATCATAAAGGTCAAAAGTAGTATAAGTTTAGAAAAATCAGAAAAACAGCCTGTGTTGGCAAAACTTTCAAATGTGATAAGTTGGCCAAATTAACCACCACAGATGGTGAGAGGCTTTTGTTTCTTAAATGATCAGTTACCCATGGCACGATTCTAATTGTTTTTAATATTTCCAGACTAGGTTTCAGAGCTCAGATTTATTTGTATTGCTTTCACCTATTTATTCCATTAAAATGTCCTATGAAATATTAATTACTGCTTTCTTGCTTTAAAGAAGTACAATATGACAGAATGAGAAGACTGGTACCTAGTTTTTACGTTGGTCCTGTAAACCACATGAGTATCTTGCTTCTCAGAGCACATGTTAGATGATAGTGAATGTACTAATTTTTTTTTTTTTTTTTTTTTTGGTAGTGTCTACTTATGGAAGGAATGAATGACAAATTAAATTA
>NW_004955478.1:3081515-3142680 GCF_000276665.1 Chinchilla lanigera | reverse complement strand
CTTCCTTCCTTCCTTGCTTCCTTCAATTGTTTATCCCTTTCTCCATCTGTGTGCCTTTACACAGCACTAGCTTGGGTTTTCCTCACAACACAATGGTCTCAGTGTCCTCAGACCTCTTAGATAGTGGCTTGTTCTCCCTACAAGAAGTTTCCAGGAAGAGAGTACTAAAAGATCCACCTGGAGATGCCAAGACTTCTTAAGCCTTAGCCTCAGATGTCCTGGCATGTCACTTCTACTCTTTCTGCTGATCATAAACAATCACCGAGGATCAGTCAGATTGAAGGAGATGGATCGGTTGGATTTGGCAGAGGTGATATTTTGAGTGAACCATATTAGAGACAGTCTACCACATTGCAGTTTTGTGGTTCAGGCTGGTCTTGAATTTACTAGGTAGGCCAGGCTGGTCTCAAACTTGTGGCAATCCTCCTCCCTCAGCCTCCTGAGTGCTGAGATTACAGGTATGGGCCACCATACCTGGTTTAACATTTATACATCTTTATTTCCCTTGGCAATTTGGATTAAATTGTCCCACAAGGTCAGCTCTAGGGAAATACTGAAAGTAAGCAAAATTGTTATTTGTTGCTTTCATATTTCCCTTTAAGTATTTTTTATTTCTGAAAATGTCCTGATATTTGGGCTCCTGGTAGATGTCCTCATTCCAGTACAAACATCAGCAAGGGGCACTGCTACACTCTCTGTGACCCCTGAGATAAATGGCTCCTCACAAGGTCAATTAAAATGACTGATTTACATTAGTACCATCTTAGGAATCTTGGGAATATAGCTTCTTTCCCTTAAAGTGCTCATGATTCAAAGCTCGACTAAAATAGCTTAAACCAAAAGTGTTTATTTGTACACACTATGATGATGTTACTACATCACTTGGGCTAGGCCCAAAAGATAGAAAGAGGACAATTTTTTTACTTCTGGTTTCTCTTGGATATCTCCATTCTTGAACTCTGATGGTGGCTGCTTAACCAACAGAAAAATTTGGAAAGGGAAATCTTCTTCCTTGTTAGCTGGAATAGAATTCTCCAAATAGTCTCCCTGACTCTGCTTGTTCTAACTATGAAGAGGAGCTGCTTCCACTTGAGTCTGTGCTCTGGGAACTGGAAGGCACAAACTGCCTCACCCTGGCTCTGCCATCCGCTTTGGAGCTGAAGGCTGGTATCAGCTCTGCAAGAAACACAAAGGCTGAGAATAGGGCAAAGTGTACTCCTCAACGCAAATGCAAGATGCTCCCAGCACCAGAGTGGGTGTGCATGCTGGGGTGCTGTGCTGATGCCGAGGACAGAAGTTACTCTAATCAGGTTTTCTACTGTCTTCACTTTCTTCTAGGCACCACTACATTCGCTGTCTCTGCATCAACTCAACACCATTTTTGTTGGGTTTTCAAGAAGAAATAAAGGTGCATGGTGGTGGGTGGACTTCCCGCTCACCTTCATCTCTCACTTTTCAAAGAGGCTCAAAGAGCTGATCTGTGGGCCTCGTTAAAAAATATTCTGTCTAAAAATATATCCCTCCAGTGCTGTCTGCATTCTCCCTTGTATAGACAAAGCTCTTATACATCTGCCTCTGTGTAAGTAGATTGAGATTATCCACATGATCAGACATTAATTTCCATGTATATTCCTTGGCCTGAAAACAAGGTTTTGGAGAAACACGGAGGGCACAAGATAACAAAAGTGCTGTACATGGTGGGGAACAGAAAGCTGTCATTTCCCCGAGACACAGGCTAAGTATCCCTATTTCATGGAGCTTACGCGTGGTCATGTCTGTTCCGTAAATTTAAAGCCCAAATGAATTAGATACTTTGATCACCTTCCTAATTATCTCATTAATCTTTATCAGTGAAATGAATACCTTGAGGAGCCCTGGGGCATAAATGAATTCTCAGTGAGATAGATAGCAGCGGTACATTGCCTTAGCTTTTGAAAGGTAATTTGCTGTAATATCAGCTCTTCTATTTAAAATGGGCACTTCTGTATTGTGCTTGTGATATGTTGTAAAATGTTGTATGTCTGTTAATGTTTCCCTCCTTTTATCCTTAAAATAAAATAAATAAATAAATAAATAAAAAATAAAATAAAATAAAATGGGTACTTCTAACAGGGAGAAGTCAAATACATTAGTCTTATGCATAACATTCCATCTTTTTAATGTTAAATTCATCTTTCTTAGTACTTAACACAGAAAACCCTCATGTTCATAGGAGTAAAGTATCACAGTAATTGCTATTTCTTGGGGGGGGGTTCCATATTTTTAATTTGATTCAACACCTCAAACACTAGCATTTCCTAGAACATATGTTGCTGAATGAGCTCATATACATTATTTTCCTGCATTCTTAATCTACCACAAAAGAAAATACAAACTAGAAGAAAGGCTCACCCACAGTAAGTGTTGTAGGGGAGGTACAAAGAGAAGTGCTTTGCAGTGCCCCATGTATTATAGGAACCAGAGTGTGTGGAGGTGCATTTAGGGGAAGGGAAGCTGGTCTCTTTCAGAGACCTGAAGTGTGTGCCATTGCTTTCTTTTGCTGACCATTCCAGAGTCTCTGAAATGATATCGCACTTTGCTCTTTGACAAAAATTCAGGAGCAGAAGATGCCCACAGGTGTGGTTGTTGGTAAGAAGGGGTGGGAAGTGGCAGGGTGTCATCAGTTCCTGAACACTCAGAGTGTTTTCAGCACTGTGTGTGTACACTACCTAACTTTCTCATTTATTCACCAAACAATTATGAGAAAGAATTATAATTTCTATGATCATCTTCCAATTGAAAAGTCCATGTCTCAGTTAAATTAGAAATCTTATCAAAGGCAAATCAGTTGCAGAGCTGTGATTTAAAGTGAGGTTGTTACCTGTAAAACACATGTCTTGCATATCCTCCTTTCTGCCTGCCCGACCAATATCACACTTTAATTTCTGACTTTTTTTCTCTAAGAAGTCACTCTCCCTTGCTCTGTCTCACTAGGGTGACCCAATCTGCTTTTTCCAGGATCAAAAATATCCACATAGCTTCTTTTTGTAGTGGATGCACCTCTAGCTCTATCTCTAATGGTTTTGCAGACTGGCCTTCTTTGCATCACCAGAATAAGCCCAGTGACACCTGCTTTGTTCTCTGCCACTGAATTGATGATCATCATGAGACTTTGTATTAGTGAAAACACCGTATCAACTCAATAGCTGCCTCTTTTATTGGACAAATCATATCCAAATGGAGACCTACATCTACTTCTGTACATACATCTGTATTCATTGCTATGTATCATCTTAGCTCATTTCTGGTGCTACTTGTAATCTCACAGCTAATTAAAACATATTTATATTTGTCCTTTTCTTTCTTTTAAATTTTCCCTATTCTCCTTCCATGTTTTGATGAGCTGCAGAATCTCAGGAAACCTCTTGTGTTAGTCAGTTTTTCATCCCTGGGACAAAATACCTGGCATAGGCAACTCAAATCAAGAAAGTCCATTCAGTCCATAGCCAGCTGACTTCAAGGTAGAAATGGCCTTTGGAAAGATGTGGAAGAAGAAAGTTGCTCATCTCTTGACAGCCAAAACACAGAGAGAAGAGGGGCCAGAGAGAATGAGGAAGCTGCTGCTGCTGAATACACACTTTTTCAAGTTGTACCCTCAAGACCTACTTTTTTCCAAGATCCAACTCTTAACAGCACATTCAGCTATGCATTCTTCAATGGATTAATCCACAATGATGTTATTGTCCCCGTGATCTCGTTAAACTCAAAAGTCTACCTTGGAACACATGACCCCTTTGGCGGGCATTTGAGTCAAGTCATTACACCTTGTATTCATCATACAACTCAAGGATGGTAATAGCATTCCTACAAATAGCCTTGGCCTCCTGAAAATAATGTTGACTGAATGAGACACTCTACTTGAAAGGCATCCTACAGTGTCTGATTGACAGCAAGGGTTGTAGATGTTGGAGGTTCCTTTGATATTATCTTTTTTGGGTAGACATATTTTGCCTGGTGCTCCTCCATCCAAGATGCAGATCCTTCATTGTTTAAAGAAGCTCATGTGTTCCCAGGCTACCAGAGCTCACTTTGAGATCCTTGTCATCATTCTTAGAAGGAGAAACCCTTTGTTTCTATGTGCAAATCTTAATTTGCAAAATATATTGAAAGCAACTCTGTAAGAATCATGAGTTGTCCCACAGGTTACCCACAGTATAGAAAATAAGGATGATCTCATACAGGATGTCTCTTCTGGGATGCAATTAATTTCAACAGTTTAAAAAAAGTAACTATTCTTTTGCTGCTGTTATATAAAACTGGACTCTTTCCTTAGAGAAGACTGTGATATTCTACTCCATTTCACATTCCAGCAAGAGGATCTGGTCACCACCTTGTGACACAGTGATCTAGAGGCAACTGTGTCTATCACACAAAACAATCTCCCAGGTTAGAAGGGACACTCTGACAAGTGGGTTGTAGAGAAGATGATACTCCCAAGAAGCAAGTTCAGTCTTCCTCAAGAAGAGTAGTCTGGTTAACTGATTGGTGTTTTCTCATCTAAGCAGAGTAGGCACATTTAGGGGCAGAACTGAATGTCTTGGCAATGTGGATTAAAGACTATTTTATAAAGGGAAGAGAGAAGAAAGATATTCTGCTATAGGCTGGAAGACCCTTGCCAAGGGCAACTATTTCATAATGATATATGGGGCTTTCCTACAGCACAATATACAGCATGGACTTTCTTTTCCAAGTTCTCTTGGAAATAGTCCAGCCCTATGTCACTTGCTGATGTTTGTTGGGAATGAATTCCTTACGTATCATCTGAGGAAGAGTCAAGTTGTGCTTTAAGGTAGGAATGATGTGAGAATCAGACTGCTCAACATGTAAATGATACACATTTTATGATGTAAGAAAATTTGTAATTTATATGATCTGATTATATAAATATTAAAGAAGGAAAATGAAATACACTATTTACAGCCCAATCAATACATTGCTATGACTTCCTCTAAGACATTTTGTAATATTTAAATTCACTGGACATTGGGGCACGCACTTCCAGTCCTAGCACTCCAGGAGGGTGAGCCAGGAGGATATTTGGAGCCCAATCTGAGTAGTTTAGCAAATTAATCAGACCTTGTCTCAAAATAAAACAAGTGAGGGCTAAAGCTGTAGCTCAATGCAAGGGAACTGAGTTCAGTGTCCAACACTTGGGGGAAAAAAAAGCATAAACCAAACCTGCACTGTAGAGGGCATCATGAAAGTCGCCACTGTGTGCTATGCCCTCACACAATAAAGGTCAGGCCAAACATCTAGGACTCACACTTATTCCCTCCCATTTTCTCAGACCTAACATCCAAGCAATCAGTACATTCTGTTGGTTCTACTTTCAGTACTGATCCTGAGAATCATCCTTTCTGCCCTCGTTTCCATGTTTTACATTAACGTCTTTCCTCATAATACGTGGAATTTTGGAGGAGTCTCTCATTTAACTTCCCAGCTGCTGTTCTGGTCTCCGTCCATCTGATATGTGTATATTGCATTATATTATTCTCTTCCTTGAAAACTTCTAATGACTTCCAAGACAAAGAACATATTTGTTTCAGTAAAATATGGTCAGATGGGGATTATTTGTCTCTTTCAGGACCCATTCCCTACTTTTCTCTTGACTTCGGCAACTGAGGCACTGTTGATCTCCTTTAAATCTGCATTTGAAAGAGAGAATTGTTCATTTTCACCTCCTGCCCTTTGCTTTTACTATTGCCTCTGACTGGAACACGTTTCCCCTTCATCTTTGTGTGGAGGAGCCTGTTCAAATACCATCTCAAAGGAGTAATCTCTGGCCATCCTATTCATAAGTCCCCTCAAGCACTCAGCAGTTCCTTTTTCCTTCTTATTCTGCATGTTTATTTTTTTTTCAATTTTTATTTTGAACTAATTTTAGTCTTGGAGAAAATTTTCGAGAAGAGTACAATGTGTTCCCCTAGATCCATTATGCCACTTCCCTAATGTTCACTTCCTGTATAACCTTAATTATGAACAGAAAACTAACAAGTACAGTATTGTTGGCCAAACTGCAGACTTCATTCAAATTTCACAAGTTTTTCACTAATGTCATTGCTATTTCAGGATCATGTTTCATTTTTTTTTTCATGTCACACATGACCATTTGAAAATACATTGTTTTCTTTCATTTTTATTTGTTAATTTTCCATCCTCCTATCAGCATGTAAAGGTCTGGAAAAGTAACAAATTTATATTTCATCATCCTGTGTTCAATGTCCACAAAGCTGCTTAGCATATGGAACATGCTATGTATTTATTGAGCAAAGATAAAGTATAAATGCTCCTAGAACTTTAGACCAGTATGGTCAGCATGTAAATTTTATTGATGCACCTTGGAAAGATCCTCATGATAGAGTTGCAAAAGGAGTGTGATTAGGAGATATAATTCTGTCTTTGCTAGGAGTCAGTTATGTATCTATTATTATTGAATGCTTTTGTGTCCATGAAATGTCGATGAAGTAGTGATAAAGAATGATCATGTTATAATATATTTTAATTTTGAACCCTGGTAACTGTTGAGAAATCACATGCCATCACATCAATTGTAATTTAAAGCATTTTCTAAGATGAAAACCTAAGAGATTACCAATGCAGTGGAAGAAAAAGCACTCCTGTGGAATAATGTTTACCTATGTTTAGCTACTCTGGTAATAAAATATATATTTGGATGTCTGCATATAACAGTAAAAACAATAACCACCTAACAATGTAATATCACCAAATCTTTTCCAGAAGATTCTCTGGTTTAACTTTGATGGTGACTCTTTATTAAATAGAAAAATATATGTGAAATTTGATTATAACTTCTGGTCAAAAAGTGTTTTGTTTTTTTTCCCTTATTTTCAATAAGTTAAGGAAAATGAAATATACTCACTTTCTAAGTAACACCATCAAATGTGACTTACAGTTGAAAAGCCAACTTTTGATGGTATAAACTGCACTAACAACTATGTAGAAAGATAGGAACAAAGGATTTGATGCGTCTCTGTAAGGAAGATATACTAAAGTTATAATGGGTAACCCTACTCTTCTTCACTAGGGAAACACTGCCCATTTCATAAAATCTATTATTTAAAAAAATTTTAGTATATGTGCTGCCGAAGCGAGCACTATTATTTAAATCATATCCAAACTAAGACATCTTTCTTTTGCATTAGAAAAATTTTAGACATTTCCTGTAGGAACAAGAATGACTTGTTTAACTATTCTATTAGTTTGTTTAGTCAAGCTTTTGTTACATAAAGAAAGATACCCAAAGGTAAAATGTGAAGCAACATGTATGAATTATTGTTTATATTAGTTATGATTCTCCAGTGAAACAGAACCAATAGAATATATGTGTGAATGTCAAGAGATTTATTATGGAAGTTGGTTCACATGAGTAGGAAATGTCGTGATCTACCATCTTTAAGCAGGAGACCCAGGAAAGCCAGGGATATAATTCAGTGCAAGTCTGAAGGTCTGAGAACCAGGAGAGCCAGCAGTATCAGCTTTATTCTGAGGTCAAAGGCCTGAGATTGAGTCTAAGAGTCTGAAGGCCCGCGGACTTGGAGCTCTGATATGTGAAGGTAACAGAAGAGGGCTGCCTCAGCTCAAGGGGAGAGAGAGCATTTGCTCTTCTTCCAGGTTTGTTGTTTCTGTTTAAACTCTCACCAGATGGATTGATACTCATCCTCATTGTCGAAGGCAGGTTTAGTTTTTTTTTTAAATAGTATTGGCTATCGAGTCCCACGTTTCCACACTGATCTACATGCTCAGTACTGTATTTATTTGATGTGCTTTAATTTGATTTTGAGACAGCTTCTCCTTAAGCTACCCAGACTGAACTCAAAGTTGCTATCTTCATGCCTCAGGCTCCAGAGTGCTGGGATTCTAGTCCTGTGTTATCACAGCTGTGTGAATTGTTTTTAGTTGGTTTACTGATTCAAATGCTAATCTTATCTAGAAACATCCTCACAGCCAGTGAGAAACAATGTTTCATCTGGCTTTGTCTTAACCTAGACAAGATGACAAAAATCAACCATCAACTTTTTTAAAATTCATACATGGATTCACACAATTGGACAAGGGGAATCAAAGTTTTCAAATAACCTGGTATATTTTTCAACCAAACCCCACATAACTTTTAATTTTTGCTTTGCTTGAAAAGTGTTTCATCTGAAACATTGGAAGTTATGGAACCTCCTGCAGCAAACCCCCCAGCCTTCCCCATTTGCTGAGGCTTGTACTAAGCCCCATAAGCAGGCTGAGAGGGAGACAGGATGGGGCAGAAGTCAATAGAGAAGACTGTGCAGAGGGACCTTGACCCCTGGCCGTGGACGCATCTAGCTGAAGTCCTGTTAAGAACCAGACCGCACAGCAGTAGGCATGTAGGGGGCTAGCAAGTCAAGCTTCATCTATATTTACAGACATAACCACTCCCTAAGCTTTTCCTCAAGACATTAAGTTGGGAAAGGTAAATGATGCAGGCAAGGGTTCTAGACTATGCAGTTCTTTGACTCTTCCCCAAACCATCCCCACTCCCTCACCCTTGGTCTGTGGAAAACTTATCTTCCAGGAAATTGGTCCCTGCTGCCAGATAGATTGGAGCCTGATGGTCTTGTGGATTGGAAGGGATTCACATGTAATATTTTTAGGAAAACTATGTTTCCTGGGGTCCTCCAATGTTTATTCTTCCAGGAGGTCACCTGTTCTTGATGCCCTCCTCTGAACATAGAGTAGCTCCAATTGTTGGCATCAACCTTAGCATTTTGATATACCCATTGACATACCCGGTGTTGACTCCTGTTTCTGTGACCTTGGAAATATTGACTCAGAATTTTACACGTTCTCCTATGCTTTTTCTGAGCCTGTAGTTTCAAATTGGCCTGATAAGCATCACGTGAAAAACTCATTAAATACAGAAATTGCTGAATTTTACTTCAAGCCTGGTGAATCAACCTAATGTTTCAAGTGTTGGGAGTTATTCATTTATTTTTTAAATTAATATTATTTTAAATTGACAATTGTGTACATTTATAAGGCACACTATGACATTTTGATGTATGTGTACAAGGTGGAATAATTATATAATATTTTTGAAAGGAAAACATCAAGAATGTGTTCTCAAAAGGACCTAGAATGACTCTCACTGGGAAGATATGGGACAAAC
Source organism: Chinchilla lanigera (assembly GCF_000276665.1). Taxonomy (NCBI): domain Eukaryota; kingdom Metazoa; phylum Chordata; class Mammalia; order Rodentia; family Chinchillidae; genus Chinchilla; species Chinchilla lanigera. Next base: position 3,133,484 of record NW_004955478.1, on the reverse strand, counting down.
AGAATGCCTCTGTCCTCTTTCTTGTTTGAATTGTTATCAAGAGTCTCCAAACTGATCTAGCATTATCTCCCATAATTCTCTAAATGGCAGTCTAGGGGGTCTAACAAACACAGGTCAGATCATTCCTCTGCATTATGGTTTCCTATCTTACTGAGAATATAAATCAAGTACTGGCTTTACAAACCACCAAAGCCATTTCTCAGCTTCCCTAATCTAGTCTCTTGTGGTTCTCATATTTACTTATTTTCTTCTGTGTGTGCAAGACTTCCTCCACCAGACCTATCCCAAAGCCTTTGCATTTTCTGTTTCCTCTACTTAAATATAATTCTTCCAGGTTGATTTGTACCTTTACTTTTTTTCAGGTTGGACTTGAATCACTTCTTCAGAGAGGCTTCTCTAAATAAAGCAGTAATCCTCACTCAGATTTCATTATGTGCATGGTTTATTTTCATATATATATATAGATGATATAGATATAGATATATATTTGGCCCACCATTAACATTGATATAGATGTTTTTATCTTGTGTGCCTCTTTTAATAGAGTCTAAACTCCATAAGGATAAGAAATATTTGTCTTAGTGTGAATTGTCAGGATAAAGAAATATCTTTTAATTCTAGTTTGCTGTCAAGATGTCAATATCCAACTATTCAGTGAGCAACAAAATTACTGGAGAAATAATGAATGGTCTAGGGTTAGGGGTGTGTTTAAGCTCATAGGTTCATTATACATGACTTGGAGAGCACTGCCTATGAGAGAGAAACAATAAGTGACAGAAAGCCACAGTATACTTCCGGTTCATTTTTCATTTACAGTTGAGCAGAGCAGAGTTATGTGGGGAACACTTGTGTAAGGACTTGCTTACACACAGAGTTTCAATTGAAGTTAGGAGTTTCAAAGTTTCAAAGTTTGAAGTTCCACTATTCTGAACATCTTTCTTTAAATAGTCTCTATAATGGTCACAAAAGTCATAACAAAATGTCTATATAATCTTCCATTCAATTACATTTTCTATGGTGCTTTCTAGAACTGCCATAATAAATACTGTACTGACGGACTTTAACAGCAGACATTTATTTTCTCTCAATTCTAGAGGTTAGAAGCCCAAGAGTGAGGTGTCAACTGGGTTGAAATTTTTCTGAGATATTTCTTGTTTGTTTGTGTATGGCTGTCTTCTCTCTGACCTCATACTGTCTTGTATGTGTGTGTGTGTGTGTGTGTATATGTGTGTATGTGTGTATGTGTGTATGTGTGTGTGTATGTTTGCGTTCTAATCTCTTCTAGTAAGTCAGGTAGTCATATTGGATTTGGAGCCACCCAGGACCTAATTTAACCTTAATTGCCTGTTGGAAAGCTCTATCTCTAAATCGCATTCTAAAGTGCAAATGATAAAGGCCAAGAAAAGTCCCTTGGAAAAAAATTCAACTCACATTCCGAAGAGAATTATGTGCAATGTTGTATGCAATCTGCAGCGTACATCTAATTTTTATATATAGACTCATTTATACACATATATATATGGGTATAACGATGCCTTTAACATCTAAGAATAATAAGTATATTTTTCTTAAGAAGGGGCCAATATTAAATTTATTTACTAAATATCAGGTTTTCCTCTTTCTTTTCTATCTTGTTTCTCTATTATATTTGCATGTAGTATTATTTGCATGTAATATTATATACTTACATGTACATTTGCATGTAATATTATTCAAATTAAATTAGTTGAGATACACATGTTAATTTCTGTTAATAGATGCATGTAAATATTACTCTAAAAATTAAGATACATTGAATTATTATCAAATATGAGGTATAACTGTGTATTATTTCTGAAATTTACTCTGTCTTCTTAATGACAGTGAAAAACTAATGATGACTGACTGGGTGAACGCAGTGCAGAGAATTTCTCAAAATGTATTCCAGGGAGCACAGGTAGAAGTGAGACAGGTGATTAGGGCATGGCAGAGCTGGCTGGGACGGTAGGCATTACTTGTTAATTACAAAATCCCAGGACTCATAGGAAGAACAGTTTCCAAAGCCCTGCATATAAACTTATGCAGCGTCTAGAGTAGGTTTTCCACAGAATAGTTTAGACCTGACATTACTTGATGAGTGGGTAAAACAAAAAAGACAATGGCCATTGAGCCGTCAGCCACTGTGTCCTTCATGGTGGTCTACTCTTGTGCTGTAGAGTGTACATTTTTCTCCTGCTTTTACCTGGCCCAAACTCACCCTGCAGAGCTTGTTTCTTTTCCTACCTTTAGTAAATGTAGCACTTATTACCATTGGTGCTTATCTTGACCAATTCTTTGCTCAAGACAGGTAGAAATTAGGAATCGCCTCCAGAAGGAGACTCCAGCATACTAAAACCCAGTAACAGAAGGAAGAGGAGTGAGAAATGTTATTTTTCTCAAGACCTTTGAGAGGGAGTTTTAAAGACAACACTATTTCATAATACTGAGGTGGTATTTATTTTTTGTACTCTGTTGACATTTTTCTTGATCTTGCAAAATTAAACTGTTGCATTAAACACTGTTCCTTGTGGATGAAGACAATAGTTCCAAATTAGACCAGTAGTCACTGAACTTTAATTCTATGAATATGCAGAAAAGAAGGAAAAATTTGCCAACTTTACAGAATGATAAATTGATAAAATAGTAAAAATTGTTAGCTATATTAACCTCAAATTTTGACCACCATTTTTTTCTTTCTCATACTTCGTGTTATAATATAGGAAATTCAAATAAAGCATGGGTGCTACATTTCAGAATACAATAGGGACCTCAGGGAAAGGCAGGTGAGTGATTAAGCTGTGAGCTAGACCAGCAGTTTTACTTTTCTGCAGACACAATTTTTACTGAACAACTGAGAGAAAAACTATGAGTATTCAGATTTGGGTAAAGACATGGTCTTTACAAAATGAATTTGCGTCTACAAGGGAAACAATTGACAGTATTTGATGCTATTAATACAATTTGAGTTTACTATCAAAATTATAATTAAAAATTCATACTTGTTATTATATTTGACACTTTCTGAGAACTTAATAACAACTAATAAAGTCAGAAGTGATATGATTAATGTGAATTTTTGATGTTGAATGATAAAGTTTGTTAGCATTTGGAGGACCTTTATAACTAAATGAACCAGTGTTTTCTAAATGGCCAGTATATGATGCTATAAAATCATTCCTGACTAAATGACACATTCAAAAGACTGGGTACAGCAAGGGGAATAAAAGTAACTGAGAGTGAAGCTTCATCAACATTCTTTTAGAATCTATATGATACCTAGTACCTTTAAAATCTACCATCTGTTGAATTGTGGTGAAGTACAAAAGACAAATATCCACTGCTCACTGAGAAATTATTAAAATATAATTCCTTCTTGCAATTATGCATCCATGAGTGGATGGATTTTCTTCACATACTTTAATGAAAACATCATATTCCAAAAAAAAAAGGACTACAGAGATAGATATGAGAATCTGGTCAGATATTAAAGGACTCTTCTGACAGATATTAAAGGAATTTGCAAAACTGAAAACAAGTGTCACGGTTCTCACTGCATTACTTCTCAGGTGATGTGTTCATGTTTCATAAAAATGTGTTATTATACTAATAACAAAACATGTGGTTATCACTGGAAAATAAATAAAAACTTTTAAATTTCTAATTTTGATTTTTTAATATGGTAAGTTTTGATAAATGTAGCTCACATAAACAAACACATTTTGGGACCCTGTAAAATATCTCAAAAGCAACCTGTTTAGAAAATCCCTGATTTTGCTTACTGTCTCTTCTGTAGCAAAGATCCTTTGTCAAGTGGATTCAGAACAGAGTTTGTCATTTTGGAATTCTTTTCTTACCTGTGTTACAGAGTTTTGTACTCACCTTAGGGTCTATTTGCAAAGATCTCTCAACCTTTCATAGACATTGAAAATAAACTTGAGCTTGCTCACCTCCTCTCTCAACTATCTTAGTTATTCAGTTATACTATTTCTATATTTATATTTATTACTTTGTTTATCTACCTTATTTATTTACAACTGTTCAACTATACACTGTACACTTTTCTGAGTGCTTAAGATATAAGTCAGGTAAGTATTGTTACCAAGATTTGTATTTCTAATGGAGGACCTGGGTAGCTACTAATCAGGAGTCAGTGTGCAGTGCAATTTGTTCTATTAGAAACGGCATGGAATGCTAGGGATCTAAAGAGACGGGGCAGACAGTGATATGCGGGAGAGTATTTCTAACAACAGTAACGCCCGTGATAAGTTTTCAATCAGAAGTTACTAATAGAGAGATGCTTATTCATACACCTGACAGCGGATGCTGGCTGGCAACTGAGAATTTAGGAGGAATCATTGGCTGGGACAGATCATGCAGCTGCTGCATATGGCACGGGCTTCTTCATAACAGGATGGCGAGATTTTAAGAGCAAGTGTCTTGAGAAACACAAAATTAAAAGGAAGTTATATACCCTGTTATGGTCTAGAACTGGATGCCCCGTGCCATTGTTTCCACCAGGTTCTACCCTTTGGGGCTGTCGCGAAGGCTCTTTTATTTTCAAGGGGAAGAAAAATATATTCCTTTCCAGTGGACTATCAAGGTTCTAGACTGTAAGGATAGCTGGAGATATATCCTGAAAGTAAGTCTGCTTTCTGGTCATGCAGTGAATACAACTTTCACATGCAAAATAAGTTCATATCCTCCTCCAAACCCCTCACATCTTATCCCATTATGGCCCAGGTGCAGATCTATGGTTGAGGATACCATGATCTAAATCACATCCAAAGGACTGCCTAAGTGGTAAGTTTCTTTTGAATACAAACACTCTGTACAGAGCTTTTTCTCCCCCAATCTGAGGACTTATAAGCAAATAAGATAAACTGTTTCCCACATGTTCAATTCATGGCCGTGGTACAGGCAAAGGATAACTGCTACAAACTTACTCAAAAAGGAAGAAAATGGAAGATGTACTGCAGCCTCTGATCCATTGTGATTTTTAATCCATCTGGGCACATTTATGACTTCTTGGATGAGGGCGTGGTCCTTTTCCCTAGAAGTGCATCTTCCTGGCCCTTGGCTTTCCTCCCAGTGTAGTCTTTCCTTTTCAATGAGAATTGTGTGGGGTTTGCAGCTCAGTAATATTCTGGGCCTATTTCCTTCACACAGCACACAGGTATCAAAAACTCTATGTTGTAAACATCTGACACTTTTAGTCCAAAAGATGTTGGAGCAAAGAGTAAAGCCCAAGCTGACATGGATGGGCTAAAGGGGGCAGCGTACAGTGGTAAAAAATAATAATGGCAAGAAGTCTGTCGCAAGTTCACGCGCTGAGTTGAACAGTCTGAATCGTAGCATGGGAGTGCAATGTAAAATGTCAACTTATGCTACTTTTCCTATTTTACTACCACTTTCACTGGAGTATGCTAACTGCTTTCAAACATGTACTGCTGTGTGTTAGGAAAGATATAGCCTACAATGGTTTTAAGATACATCTTCACTGCAATCTGACTGCAAGATCCTCTCACATGTGTGCTTTCTTGGTATTCCTCCTCTGCTTGGTAAGTAACTCACAAGCATGTGTATTGCTTGTGAGTTTCATTTCCTAGATGGATGTTTAATTTGAAAGAAAGCATTCTTAAGAAAGAGCCATAAATCAAATTTTCAAGTACAGTTGTCTCTCGTTTATTATATGAGTGCGTTTAAATGCTCATTGTGAAGTAAAGTTTTTATCAGAGTGTTACATTTCTGGGAATTTAATAGAGCTTCAACTAAGCAGCTATGTTTTCTGGAGGTATATAACTTCTGCTAAAAGACTATCCCCTGAAAGATGTAAGGCTAATACGATTGTAAATACCTGAAAAACACAAGGAAATTTCTCTTTTATTGTGAATTTTCATGGAGGTATACCTTTGAGATTGTAAATAATTATGACTATGGTATTGTGATTTTTTAAAAACTCAATATATCTGACCTAGTACACAAAATTAGATTTTTAAGACACACATTTTTTTCTTACATATCTTAGACTACAGTCTATTCATGTTCATATGATGTCTTTACTATTAAAATCCTGTTGTTAATAACTTGAACATTTTTAGTTAAAACACTGAGTATGAGAGAAAAGAACTGAAACATTTTCCATATTTGATTCCCTAAATTACTCATTCCATGGAGAAGCTCAAGGGTATAAATAATGCATTAAAGTGCAACAGATGATTTCACATATGGTACACAAGGATGGGAGTGAGTGAGAAAGATGGGAGAGAGGGAAAATTTCATTAAAGAAAAATAAGTAAATTAGCAGTGAATCAGCTTGCACTCAGTTTGAGTCAATCAATATTTTTGTGGAATATTTGCCGGAGTCCCTTAGGGAAATGTAACTGCATAGGATTTAGTCCTTGTGCTTTAGCAGACTATAAACTTTTGTGGGGACATGGAGTGGTACTGTACTTGTGTGTAATAATTGCAATAATAATGTACATTGTAGAGTTGCAGAGATAATTCCTAGGGAAGGATTCAGGACCTCTCCAGAGAAGATTTAGTCATAACATTGATGGCAAATAAGGTGCCCAGTGTGGCCAGGCAGTCTATACTAGTGGAAGAGATGACTACAAAAGACAGGATGTCATATATAGGGTAAATTCTGGAAATGCTGAGTAGTCTATTTAGTTGGAACAAGAAAATAGTGAGGAGTGAATCAGAAAAGTAAATCATAACTGAGTCCTATGCCAAGTAGAGAAAGTTGTCTTTCTAGTCACATAAGAATTTGCATAGAATCAAAGATTTAGACAAGTTGCATTGCATGGTTAGATGTTGATTTTTAAGGATGTGTGTCCAACATCTTGGTGAGTGATGATCCAGAATTGACAAAATAGAGTTAACTTTTCTATAGTTAGAAATGTCTTAAAATTTGTTAGTAAATGTGCTGCCTAAGTGAGCACTAGACGTTTAATAAAGTATTTAGAGATACAATTATGATCAAATAGAAGAAATGTAAGTAAACTTTTTAGGGAGGATTGTCTTTCTGAATGTAGTAGTAGGGAATGAAAACAAATATAAAAAGCGTTAAAGATAAACAGGAAATTTGTCCATATAAATAAATCTACAGACATAAATATAACTAAATTAAAGGATCACTGTCTAAAATGTTTGATGCTAATAATAAATGGAGTATTAGTACTAATCAAGGTGAGATCTTTTAACCTCTTTGTACCTCAGTTTTCTAATCCATAAAACTGGATACCAAGCACCCATGGTACCACTGAGTCTTAAAGTCAGTTAATATTTACAATGTGCTTATGTTACTAACGTTGTCTTAGTAACAATCACCATTGTTCATACTTAGTGTTTGTGGAGAAGTCATTCTTTTTAGTTGATAAGTCTTTAAATGAAGAACTGTATCAGAATATTGATATCAAGATTACTTTGCATGTTCTTATGATCCCATGGTTCATGATTGTTACTGTTTTATTAAGCATTTTGTGAAATTATTAAGAGAAAAATGTGCTCTGAAGCATCCCATCTGAGAGAGAGAGAGAGAGTGAGAGAGAGAGAGAGTAAAATAGAGAGGGAGAGAAAGAGAAACAGAGAGAGGAAAGGAAAGGAAAAGAAAGGAAAGGAAAGGAAAGGAAGGGAAAGGAAAGGAAAGGAAAGGAAAGGAAAGGAAAGGAAAGGAAAGGAAAGGAAAGGAAAGGAAAGGAAAGGAAAGGAAAGGAAGGCAGTAAGTGGAGGGAAGGGAAAGGAAGGGAAGAGAAAATAATGGAATGGCCCAGTATATGGAAAATTATGCATGCTATGGCTTGGATACGATTTGAGTTTGTTGCCAAACGTCCATGTTTGTGAAGTTTGGTCCCCAGTGATATTGAGAGGAGGTGAGACTTTCAAGAGGTGTGGCTTAATGCAAGTTGGTTGGGTCATTTTCCTGCTGCCCTCTGAAAGGGTTAGGGTACTTCTTGTGGGATAGGGGGTTAGGTCTTAGGAGAGTCCTTTGTTATAATAGAACCCTGTTTGAACTCCAACTTCCTGTCTCACTATGAAATGTTCTCACACACATTCTCCTTCCCATCTGACAGGAGGTCCTCATCAGTTGTAAGTTGATGCTGACACCTTGCCTTTAAACTCTCAGGAATGTGAACTAAATACATATCTTTTCTTTATAAAATAAACAGCCTCTGATATTCCACTACAGTACAGAAAAATGTGCTAAGGCAATCTATAATGGGATACAATTATTGGCCTCTATGTGCTCAGAAAAAGCATGGAAAGCTTTGTAGTGCTTGTAATCAAGGCCCAAGTGTTGTATTTATATTTTCTCTTCCTTGTTTAACTATGTGCTAATTCTCTTCTACAAAAAAGTGCATTGCTTAAGCAACATAAAATTTTAAGAGGCTCTTGCTACTGCTTAGAATAGATCATGACATTCACAAGCCTTTTTGTAAATATTTCTGATTTTATGTGTCATACGTTGTAACTATTATAAATATTTTGCTCTGATTTTGTAGTGTGAAAATAGCCACAGACAAACTTGATTTATGGTGATAAGCAGTAGTCTAGATTTGGCCTGTGGGCTATGTTTGCCAACCTTACTTCAGATGAGAGCTCATGGGCTCTTTCCTGTGAAAATGACATTTATGTTAGAAAGGTAGGGGTAGATTCCAGACACACTACTGAAGTGAAGTTTACAGGATTTGGAGACACGCTGTACAGTTGAAGGAAAGGGGAAGGATGATCTTGACTTTAAGTTCCAATCAGCATTGAAGATATTAAATGATAGCTACAAACCAATGTACAGAACTCAAGAGGATGATCAGGTTTGCGGAAAAGGTGATGGAATAAATTTGTACTGTGGTTTTGCAAGAAGACCTCAGCCCAGAAGGGGTTCAAGCTCAGGAACAAAGTGACAAATGGACCTGAGGATGTGGATATATTGTTACATCAGCGATAACTTGATAATTAAAATCTCCTCCTGGGAATTGGTGAAATATTGGAATAAAAAATATGGACTCACAGGGGCTTTAGGAAATGTAAATTCAATCTCTGAAGATACAACAACAGTGCATGTACTATGATTTAGATCATTCTCCTTAGCCTGCCCTGCCCTCTCCCATTCCTGGAAGTGAAAACTAGCTCTGGAAACAGGGGTAGCCATGGTCGGTTTTCTTTGGAATTCCTTTAGCATAGAATGCACAACGATTCCCTGGGAAGCTGGAAGCTGTTAGTTCATAAAAGAAAATGGTTACATTCAGATCAGATACAAAAGCTGAACATGTTTAGAGTTTTGTCCTAGGAAGCAACGTCTATGGTATGCTTGTATCTCCCGCCCCAAATTCCTATGTTGACATGCTAACCCCAAAGATAATGGTATTGGAAGGTGGGACCTTTGGGAGTTAAGTCGTGTGGGCAGGGTGCTCACGAATGGGGTCAGTGTGCCTAGGAGACACTCCCGGGAACTCTTTTGCCTTTTCCACTATGTGCAGACTCAGGAAGAAGGAGTCCCTTGTGAGCTAGAAAGTGGTTTCTCACCAGACACTGACTCTGACTTGATCTTGTACTCTAGTCTTCAGTGCTGTGAGAAATGAATGCACGGTGTTTGTAAGTTACCCATTTTATGGCCCTTTGTTGTAGCAGCCTGAAATGGACTAATGTCGGGGGGTGGCACAGAAAACAGAGATCGCATCCATTTGAAGAAATTCATTATAATATAATTATCACAGTTAAGGAACTGAAAGTACTGTTTTCATTTTCTTCCACAAAATGTTGCATGGAATTCAGGCATCTTGTTGATCTTCACTCAGGCAGCCACATAGAAATTAGTATCTTACTTGGCAGTATAATTGGTTTAAGAAGAAGAAAAAAAAAATCACGCCGTAGCATTTAAGAGTTTCTTCTCATTGGAGCTGTCTTTTCAATAATAATGTTATAAATGTTATCATTATTATTCAGAGACATAGTCATAAAAGTAAATATTTCAATGCTGAGTTTAAATGTTTCCATAGATAAATTATCCTGATATTTTGGCCTCTTTATGAAAAAAATAGGAAATGGGAAAGAGATCTAGGGCAAGATTTTAATAATATGGATTTTTCCCCCTTTCGCATAGTGTGAAAGTTATAGTCCTTGCCAGCAGTTCGAAAACAGTCAGACCACTTTCAAAAATTCAGTCACCTCTTAAACACTTAGAGGCTGAATTGAGTGAAAACCCGTTTTCAGAAGAGTTTCCAAGGAAGTAGAAAGTTTCCACACCCTGTGTCTTGTACTGAAAGAAATGGAAACTAGGTTCTGTCTGCCAAAAAGTCTGAATTGTGTGTCACAGGCTGTTGAGTATTATAATCAGTAATAAAAATGTGAACATGCTCGATGCTATATTAAAATACACTTTGAAAAGCTTAACTTAATATTTTTTGGATTTATTTAACATTTTTTTCAACGCTCACTGTGTTTCCACATTTCAAATAACAATAAGAATAAAAACAAGAGAGGGGAAAAATAAATGAAATCCAAGCGCAACATTAGAATAAATATACTGAAAATTTGTTTCTCGCTCCTCCACAAAATCACTTTAAAAAATCTTTGGATTATCTATTTGATGAGCCAAAGGCTCTGTAGCAGACATCACAGTTTTTATTTTTCTAATTATGAACATAATTCATGCTCATATAAAAACTGAAATGATTCAGAAGAGTATTGGAAGAAAGTAAAGATCATTCCCAGATTTTTGAGACATAATCACAGTTAATGTTTCCAGACATAATTCCAGACTCTAGTCTACATGTAATGTGTAGAAAGAGTTTGCACATTACATTGTGTATATATAATTTTACATAAGTGGGTGCATACTTTGGAAGGGTTTTTTTTTTTTTTTGATTATACAACACTTTCCATTCAAAATATTTAATTAAATTTTTTCCAAGTCAGTACATATGAATCTAGTAGTAGATTCCTGTTTTTATTCTTTTATTTATTATCCTGCTACATAAATATTTTATAACTTATTTAATCTATCTGTTGGCCAATTAAATTACTTCCAATTCTTTGATATTTGAAAAGTACTAAGGTAGACATCCTTCTATGCATAGCTTAGCTGTCTTATTAGGATAAATTCTTAGAAGCAGAATCCATTTATTCCTTTGTCCATTCATTTAATAAGCATGTATGAATTATAACCGGCAGTAGCATAAGCACAGTTCATTGACAAGTGTAAAATGATAAGCACTACTTCTTGTAGCATTTAGATTTTTAAGGGCAAGGAACAGGTGGTAAGCAAGCAAACGATCTATCTGCATTACGGTGTTGTGACAGCAGTAATGTAGGGTGAGGTTGAAAGAAGTGATTAATGACCCAATTTAGATTAAGTAGACATGAAAATTTTGACAATGAGGGAGTACTGGATTTGAGAGCCGAATGTCAGAATGTGTACTGCTATATTAAAGGCTGAAGGCAGAAATATACAGGGGGAAGCTCTGATGGTAGCAAAGATCTTGGCATATTCAAGGGAAAACAAGAAAGCCAGGGTATCTAGCTGTGCTCTGAGGACAGGGAGACAGCAGCAGGTGAAGAAAACTGAGATGCTGGTCATGGCCAAGTCCAGTGAAGCTCTGGAGGCCCTGTAATGTTGAGAGGCATACAGCCTACCGCATGGGGAAGCCACTGGAGGGTTTCATGCCAGGATGCTGAGCTTAAAAGCATTACCTTGGCTCAACTAAAAACTATGGGGAGATTGGAGGGGCAGAGTCAGATAAGGAAGTCATTAGACTCTATCTTACTAATCTAAGGGGAAAGCAGAGCCTGAAATTTTGTGAAATGAGATTAAATATTGAGGTTGAACCTCCTTGGGTCGAGGGACCTGGGCCCGTGGTAAGCGGTGACACGGTGCAAAGAAGACACCGGAGACCAGGCTGATGGCGCAGATCCGGTTTATTGCAGAAGTACCAGGCATTTTATTGAGCAGGCTAGAGGCGTGGCAATGGAGGTGGGCTAGGGGCGTGGTTTGGAGGTGGTACTTTTGGCCGGGGGCTGTGCGGAAGTAAGAGGTCAGAGCGGGACAGCCTAGGCAGGGCGACTCACTCGTGTGCCGAGGACATGACGAGTCCGAGTGTGCTCAGACTCGCTCCTCTGCCACGGCCATCAACCAGACCTCTGGACCTCTCTTTCCCACAAAATAGGAAATGTTCTGTTTATATTAATCTTGAAGTGCCTCTCAGACATATATGTAGATACACTTAAAGTAGAAGGAGCTGCATATTTGAACTCAGAGCTTAGGGAAATAACTTGGAATTGGTTAGCGTATGGAGAACATACAGTCTTCAACTTAGGGATAAAACTTAAGGAGATTGGTAGAAAGAGAATAGTATGGGTTTAGAACAGTCTCCAGGGTACTCTAAAACTTCCAACCTGAGCAGGAAGGCATCCAAAAGAAGAAGCCAAACAGGAATAGTTGGTGAGAAAGGGAAAAATCAAGAGACAAAATCACAGGAGCCAAGCAGAAAGGGCATTTTCTTACTGAGGAGCTGTGAGTTGTGTTGGCTCCCACAGGGGTTAGACTGAAATGAACACAGTAAACTGAGCACCAGGTTGGCGGACGCAGAACAAATGCAGAGTACTTTCAGGACAGTGACGGGAACAGTTGCTGGTCAAAGTGGGCCAAAGAGCACTTGGATTAGGAGGAAATGGAGATGGCATAGACATTTCTTTCAGAAAATTTCATTTAGAAGAGGGGAGAAAACAAAAATGGAATACTCCAATCATTTTTAAATTTGGATGGAACTGAACACAGAGATAAAGAAATTGATAACAGGTAAGGTAAAATCTAAAAGGCTCATCTTTGATGAGGTGAAAGAAGGTGGGATCTAGAAAATGTAGAAGAGTTGGTTGTAGAAAATGCCACTCAGGCAGGAGGCACGGCAGGTGGCGTCCACACTGACATGGGGACATCATTGAACTTGGTGATGGTTCTCTAAGACAGTCCTCAGAGCCTATCTCTTTTCTTCACATAGTAGGAAGTGGGAGTAGATATAAGAATGTACCAAGAAGGGAAAGTGGTGAAGGTTGAGGATATGAGAAAGAATAGTTGTTTCAGCCAGCCTAGTGGCTCACACCTGTAATTCTAGCACTTACCATCCTGGCATAAGGAGGATTGCAATTCTGAGGCCAGCCTGGGTAAGTTGGATACTGAGTAGGATACTTTCTCAAATTAAAAAATAAAAAAAAAAAGATCTGCAGATAGAACTCAGTGCAAGGCCCAGCGAAAAATAAAACAAGAAACTTTTCAGAAAACAGGAGGTATATGTAATAAGATTGTCCATAAGTATTACGTACTCATCTGAGACATGATTATTCACTGAAATGAAGATTAGATAGCATGGCTAAATACTTTTTCTTTGGTACTGTACAGGTGCATAAGATAAATATGAAATAAAGAACCAACTGAGTTTAAATAATTTGAAGTTTCCTGTGTGAGAATAAGTAAAGGAAGGCAGAAGCAGCTAATGGTTTTCAGAAAATAATGAATGAAATGATGAACTGAGGAATCCAAGATGGATAAGGTGAGATGAGACATGTACCTCCACCCTAAATTCATAACCTGAATTCCTAAGCCCTAGTAAACTTCAGAAAATGTGCAGAGGGCCTTTAAAGAGGTAATGCAGCCGAAACAAGGTCACTAAGGTCGGCATCGATGCAGTCTGACTGGTGTCTTTACAAAGAGCTGAGGTTAGGATACCATCCAGCAGAGGAAGGACATCTGAGGACAGCAGCACAAGATGGTTCTCTGCAAGCCAAGGAGACAGGCTTTGCGAGAAATCAGCCAACCTTTCCGAAATTTTGGTGTTGGACTTGCAAACTCTGGAAGTATAAGAAAATAAATTTCTGTTGCGTAGGCTGTTCGGTCTGTGGTACTTTTTAAGGTAACGCTAGCAAGCTAATATAGAAAGCTCTAAGAAAACAATTAAAGATTAATCAAAACCAATAAATTATATGTTCAGCTGACCGCACAACGTGGTTGGCATGAGAAGATGAGGTTCAAGTGCACTTAAAGAATCGGGCGTGATAGTGAGAAAACAGGAGGCTTAACAGGGAGATTTTGAAGGCAACAAGGCTATTGGTAGTGACAAAACCAAGCGTGAGACCCTGGGAGGGCTAAAGTGGGGCAGAAGAAGAGATAGTAATCAGAAGAAGGGAGTAAGGACTGAGAGGACCATGTATGAGATGAATCATTCAAATTGAATTAACGTTTGCTATGGTTTAGCTCTGAATGTTACCCCAAAGCCTCATGTGTTCAGAGGGAGATTTGAAAAAGTGATTGAATCACAGGGGTGCTCCACTCATCAGTGAATTCATCCATATCTGAACATGTGATTAGGAGCTGGGGCATGTTCAGAACAGATGACTCCATGCAGATGTGACCTAGAAGACTATATCTCCCCTCCAGACTCTTCTCTTTATGTTTGCTACTTCCTGGTCTCCATGGTGTGAGCAGCTTTTATGCTCCAAGCCCTTCTATATCATGCCTTTACTACCTTGGAGCCAGATGACTATGGTTTGAATCCTTTAAAACTTGTGTGCCAAAATAAATCTCTCTTGCTTCAAGCTGTTCAAACTGTGTTAATATTTAATCACCCACAAGGGTTAAATAATATGACTGATAGGAAATATTGAATCAATGAATAAAACATAATCAATGAGAGAGAGACAGACAGGCAGAGGTGGGAGGGAGTGAACATAAATGACAATGGTGACAAAGGTAAGGGATAGTTACAGCAGTTTTGTAGCATTCAGTACAAAGAAGGAAGGCAAGGGAGTCTAAAGTAAAATAAAGAGGGAGGAAAGCATGATCAGGCCATCTCAAAATACGTGGGCTTTAAGCAAGAATCTTATACTGAGAGAATTCCAAGTTTGCTGTGTTCTCAAGTGGAGTTCCTCGTTTACTGAGGAGAAGCAGGTGAAGGGATAAATCAAAGCAGGGCTTGAACATGTAGAGGTGTTTTCCTGTGCTCAACCATGAGTTCACTATGTCAGAGTAGAAGAAGTTGGGGGCATGGGGAAGACAGAATGACATGGGGTGAGATTAGCAAATGGGGATATGCTTCCAACTGAAAATGAGTGACCCTGGGTCCCGGCATTCCGGTAGGTACAGAGTGACAAGCATGTGAGGCACATATTTCTAAGGCATATTTCAAAGAGACTTAAAATTATTTAAACCTTAAAAATGTCAGGAGACTGAAAAATCAATGGTCTATTTCTTTGAGGTAAGCAGAGTCTTCTTTTATGACACTGGGTGCTAAACGCGTTTTCAGTAGGGTGCCAGGGAGGGAGCAGTATGGTTAGCCCTCTGTATCTGTGATTCTATACCCAGAGATATTTCACTGAACACAGAATAGAAATACATGGAAATTTTGCATTGTCTATACTGCACATGGATAGACTTTTACCATCATTATGGTGAGGAAAGTACAGTGTAATAGCTCACATGGCATTTATATTGCACTGGGCATTCCAAGTAATCTAGAGATAACAATGAGTACAGAGGGATGTGTCTAGGCACATACACATCCTCTGACATTTCATATAGGCATTTATGCCTCTATGGATTTCAACCCTGCAGGGAGTTTTGCAATTAATCCTCCATGGTTTCCAAGGATTGGCTATCCCATCCAGGCAGCACAAAGACAGATGAAGTGTACTAACATAAAATGAAGATTCACACAATTAATAAACATATAAGTTGTAACATCATCAATAGCCAAATGAGTACAAATAAAATGGAATCTATTTTCTCAGACAAATTGGCCAGAATTAGAAAATAATTTATTCTACTATGTTCATGGGGATGAAAAACTTGCATAGTTCTGCCCTGTTGTGGTAGAAAAAATTGGTATAGCCTATTGGTAGGGCCACAGTACATAACCATATTTTGAAAGTGTGTTCCCTCAAACCCAGAAATCCTTCCTCATGCTGTAGTAAGAGAATCTCTCCCGGAACAGCTACTGTTTCAGTTCTTGGCTTTGTGGTTTCACAGAATCCTGTCACTTTTAGTGCTACTTCTATAACATGGCCTGCTTCTTTTTCAGAAATGATGCTTTATTGTGTGGACCATGCATTGGGCTTGAGGAACAAAGGTGTGATTTTGCAATTAGTTTTTTGTTTGTTTGGTTGGTTTGGTTTTTCTTCTGGTACCAGGAATCAAACTCATGACCTTGTGCTTGCCAGGCAGGTGCTGTGCTGCTGAGCTATATCCCCAGCCCCTAAAGGTGTGACTTTGAATCTCTATTTTGCACTGATTAACTATGTGCCCATATGCCCTATTTTAACTTCAGCTGATTATGGCACTTGGATAACAAATGAAATGGTGTGTGCAAAACTGCCTAATGCATTGTGACAGTTATCAGCCACCAAAGTAAGGAAATGAATTCAATTCTGCAAGACGACATATTGTAGATTTGAGTCCCTGCCCATTGATTCTAATATGAGATGCAATATAAAAGTAATGTTTCTACACAGATTACATAGTTTTTTATCTTTCTTGTTTAGATACAGCTTCAGCTCTACTGGTCTATAGACTTGACAGCAGTGATGGTGAACCTATGGCATGGGTTCTGCAGGGGGCAAGCAGAGCCCTCTTTGTTGGCACATGAACCAAGTCGCTTTGCTTTTTAATCTAAAACCTTGGTATTTAGGTTTAATTGCAGTGCTAGTGCTTTGTGATAAATAAGTAGGTTTTGGATTGCAGTTTGGGCACTCAGTCTCTAAAAGGTTCGCCATCATTAGACAAGGGTCTTTGTGTGGTCATTTTCCCACATCTTTAAGCAAGCGAATCTACTAGATTTGTTGAATAGTTGGGTTTGTTGCTTAACTTTTCTTGAGAAAAAGACTACACATAAAATAATTCTGAGTATAATAAATTGTAAATATAGTAGTTATAGCATTATTATGAGATTGAATATTGTAGATGGATAAAAGGTCAAGAAATTTTCAAGAAGGGATTTTGCTTAAATATTAGTCAACTCTTACTGTGATCACAAATAACCTCACTATGTCAGGGTTGATGAAATGGAAGCATGTTTTGCTTACATCAAGGTGAGGAGAGGCAGAATCAAACACTGGAAGTATACCTCCAAGGTCAGCTCTTATGGATATGCCTCATATGCATTTAGATTCTACTGCCCAAAGTAAGTTGTATGAATTACCCGCAAATCCATGGTACAGGAGATACCTATTTTGCTTACAGAGAAATATGGCTATAAATAATCCAACCTGCCATTGACAATGTAACAATGCTTTGATAATGTAAATACAGAGGGTGTCACAAATGTCCTCAAAGTTTGAAAAAGTAGTCATTGCAATAGCTAGAAATGCATAGATAATATCATCATAAAATCATCAAAAAGATCATGTTAATATCAAAACTGAGCTGGACAAGGACCACATTTTGTTTTTGTTTTTTTTTTTTTTTTTTGGTTTTTCTCCGGTACCAGGAACCGAACTCACAACCTTGCACTTGCCAGGCAGGCGCTTTTGCCGCTGAGCTAAATCCCCAGCCCCTAAGGACCACATTTTGGAACCTGTATACTTTATATCCTCTTATAAAACCATACCCTTCACCTAAAATATAATTGAGCAGTTCAGCAAAACAAAGTGTATGTAGTAAACTAGCCACAGATCTGTAAAAGCTCACTACATTGACAGTTTTCTTCTTTCACCAATTTCTTTTTAGAAGTCATCGTAATCTTACTACATTTTCCCGTTGATAAATGAGCAGGAGCAAGATGCCAGTTCATTGAGTGGGCTGGAAAACCTTCACATCTACAATCAAAAGTTTGGCTAGCTTCTTGCATTTCTTTTTGTATTTAATTAGAAAATAAAGATATAGAGACATTATTTTTTTGGAAACTAAGACTAGTTGCATGACTAAGCTTTAATTAAAACAAGGATTTTGTTTTAAGGAAGGACAGCGTGGAAGACCTAGTTCTGCTTATGTGGTGTCCTGGGAGAAAGAACCTATGAAGCTCTATTGATAAGATTCCAGAACTATATATGCCAGATTGTTACAAATGAGGGAGACGTGAATTCTTGTACCTACCTCTATATATAGCTCTTCTTAAGACTCTCACATGCTCTCTAGACCTATTGGAATTCTAAGAAAGGGAATATTATATGTTGTTTTGTGCTCAATAGTGATGGAAATTGTTGACATTTATTGAGTTAAGCACCAGGCATTTTCTTTGTATGTAAACATCCTTAGTCGAATTCTTATAACGACTCTATAATGTATGTGTTATTGTTGGATCCATTTTGAAATTGAGTAAATGAACATATGAAAAGGTCAGTAACAAGTTGCAGAAGTTTAACAAATTTTGCAATTCATTAAGTCGGGATTCAAATGTGAGTTAACCTGAGTTAACCAATATAACCATGTCCATCACACCCACATTGTATGCTGAGGCATTCTGGGATAATGCAGCCAACTCAGGAGGTCACCGGGGGATGTTTAATTTTTTCTAGGGTAGCAGCAGCATCTATAGATTACCACAGCCAAGTCATTTGGACCTAACTGTGCGGTACAGGGAATTGTCGGGTATTTTGTCTAGAAGTACCTTAAAAACATCCTGAAGCACTGAACCCATTGTGACTTGAGAATACTTCCTTCCCCGCTACAAGTAAAATGTATAGTAGAATTCCAGGCACCACTGATGTCTTCTGTCTCTGAATAAGCAGCATTTCTAGTTTCATTTTATTCTATCAAAATTGTTAACATTTTTGTCTTAATCATTACTATTAACTTTAATATTTTGAATAACGGTTATGATACTAAGAAAAAAACTGGTCAAAATCCTATAAGGAAGATTATCTGATTGTTTTGTTGACTCTGGGTTCCCAAATATGGAATGTAAAAGAAAGGGTCCATCTGATGCAGCTATTCATATGTAAGAAGTCTTAGAATAGCACAATAAGCCAGGAAATTATATAAAGACTACAAAGGATGTCTTGAGGGAGTTATAGCCTATAATGGGAACTGTATATAGTTTCAAATGTAAGTTTACATTTAAGATATAATCTCAACTTTCTCAACAAAATTATAGAGTCTATCTTGGTTTCTGAGGTATCTTCTGTGTCTGCTCAAAATTATGTGTGATTCTTAAATAGTTCCATTCTAGAAAGGGTTAAGGCTGGAACTGAAATTTTCTTGCAGACTTTCTTTCTTTTTTTTTCCTTTTTGAGATAGAGTCTCGCTGTGCAGTTCAGGTTGGCTTTGAGCTCACTTTGCAGCTCAGGCTGATCTCAAACTCTCAATGATCCTCCTGCCTCAGCCTCCCAAGTGCTGGGATTACAGGCATGTGCCACGCCTGTACAGCCTGGCTCTTGCAGACTTTTGGACTCTATTGTGATACTCTGTTTTGTCTTGTAAAGTTAACCATTTCTCAATCCAGGGCACTTATTAATCACCAAAGCATTTTTAGTTCTTGCTTACGAATTTGTTTGAGGATTTTATTGAAATCCTGGTATTTATTAACTACATTTTTGGAAGGCTTTTCTTTTAGCTAATATTCTCTGCTAATTTTTGGAATTCTTTTCTTCCTATCATTGAAAATTATAGGGAAAGCTCTATTTATCTACTTCTTTTACCTGATCACTCTGAATTTGCATTCTTCTGTTCATAACAATGATTAGCTAGCCAGAACAATGGGAATCATGACTAAAACTCTTAGGGGCTGGGGATTTAGCTCAGCGGCAAAAGCGCCTGCCTGGCAAGCACAAGGTCGTGAGTTCGGTTCCCGGTACCGGAGAAAAACCAAAAAAAAACAAAACAAAACAAAACAAAACAAATGACTAAAACTCTTTAAGGTAAACCATTGTGTTTGGCAACTATTAATCATACTCTTCAGGAATATGGTTTGGCATGTCCAAAACTCTTAAATACCAATGCCTACCTCATTCCCCATGAATAATAATAGCCTAGGTCTTCTTCCCCAGTGACTGATCTATAATTGGATGACCTAGTTGACATATGGAAGTATTATATATATAATACATATAATACCAGATGTGCAAGTCTAAAATGTATATGTTGGAGCTTTAACCCCCAAAGTAATTATATTTGAAGATGGGTTGTTTGGAAGGTAATTAGGGGGCTCTTACAATAACCCAAAACCCATCCATGTTGATAACCTGATATGAGGCTTCCAGTGTCCAGAATGGTGTAGAAATAAATGTTTTTAAACTACCTTATGTATGGTATTTTGTAATGGTAGCCCAATCTTACCAATATATGTAGGTACCCATTTGGGAGGTTTATTGTTTGACTGATGGTCATTGACCTAATGTCGTGTCAACTCTTTTTTTTTGTAAGACAAACTGATAATCTAGATGTACCGTGAACTGAATAAAATAAGGTCAAAATATCTTTAGTTATTTCTGTCTAAAGTGAATAGACATGCTCATTTCCCATCTTCTTTTCATTGAGCCAAGGAGACAGAGCCATTACTTGCTAACTTTAATGATGCTTCTCAAAAGAGATATAGACAAATATAGAACAAGAGCGATTCAGAAAACAGACTGTCCTGGCTGCCAAAGAAAGTAACTCAGCTATGGGTGAGATTGTCACCAGTCTGGAACTGCCTACAAAAAGTTGAGAAATTGTTCAGATGTTAGAACATGTCTCAATAGTGTTAATGTTTAGTAATAATAAGAACCATAAACAAGTACAATCCTAGTATGCCTAAAAGCAGAGTGTGCTGGCACGACAGATGATTCATTACATTTCATGCTGAAATGAATATAATTTTAGTAATTTGGGGTAATGGCTCTCTGTATGAGTAAAGTCTCTACCTTTTTAAAACGTTTATACTGTTGGTGTATCTTTGCAATACCGAAAGATGACATTTGTGTTGGGTAATTGGTAGGTATACGTATGCATCTCAAACATTGTTTACTTCTCCTTCCTCTACCCTTCCCTGGAACTCTTTTCCTTCTACTGATTTTTTTTTTCCTTTCTGGAATAGTTTTCTGAAAGATGAATTTATTTATAGTGTATTGGGTTAAAAAAAAACCCTTAGTTATCGCAGGCTGATCAGGCCCTCAATCTCCCAAGCGAGTGGACTGTGAAGGCTTAAATAAATGAGAGAGTTGAAATGATTTCAGGGCTCCAGGAGGGTCTCACTCTCTTACAGCTTGATATTCTCTGAGTTTAGACAAAGACTTTTCTGGGAAGCCTGTATTTATTAGGTTTACAAACAAAGAAGGAGGGTACTCTAGAAAATGCAGGAATCTTGCAGGACCTTGGGGGAATTTTCCAAAGTAGTAAATTATGTCAATCAGAAGAACTATCTTAGCTTTAGGTTTGTATTTATTGTAGGGGTGTGGAGCCTGCAACTGCAGTCTCCTTGTAGTTAATTGGGGTTGGAGCCAAACATCCTCAGCTGTGGCCTTATCTTGTCCTTTGAGGTGTCACAGCTTCACAGGCCAATACATGCTTCAGGATGACCAGGGACTCACAGAGGTTTACTTACTCTGAGTCCACTGCCTATCTTCTGACAAGGTGCCTAAGCTTCAGACAACTCACAAGTAAAGACAGAAAGCCAATTGGTTAATATTTAACTCAGCTCAGAGCCACTTTGTAGTGGTCTTCAACAATAGTGATTTTGGTGAAGATTAATTGAGAACCAAATGCAAACCTTAACATGACAGTAATCCTGTGTATGTGTGTGTGTGTATACACAAAGTAGGAAAATAAACACTGTATTTCACTCTACACTCCATTGTTCTTCTCATTTGAGACAAATATAGAACCCAGGTACTTATATAATTTCCTGTATGCATAATATCACGCCATTCTGAGCACTTACCTTGACACTTTTTCACTGTATTCATACTCACAAGAGCTTAGTGGAAATACAAAGACTTAAGTTTCGTTATGTAAAAGATGCCTATTTGTGCATTTTTCATTGTCTCTTTCACAGATATCACTTTTGTAGAAAATTCTGGTTTTGACTTGCTTTACATTTAAGGCCTATTTCCTTCTGGAACTTTATGGCAAAATCTGTCTCAAACAGAAAATGTTCCTGAGTGCTGGCCCAGTGACTGCAGCTATAGGAGATCTCTAAGAATACTCACAGGACGTTTACAGAATACCAGATTTGTAGTGAAGCCCCAGAAATATTGATCATGTTGGTTTGGTATGTGATCCATCCACTCATATTTTAAAGAGCTCCTATTTGCATCTTGGCATGTAGCCATGACAGGAGCCCCTGAAAGAAAGGACTACATCCTGGTAACTTCATCTAGTTTGTGATGATCCAGTTCTCTTGTTCATATTGTTGAGTGTTTGCTCTGTGATCCCAGAAGTTGAATTTGATGATTAACTTTTTATACTTGCTTTTATGTTAGAAATAAAATGCACAGAGATTGTAAACAAATGAAGCCATTTAAAATAGTGACAATTTGATTTAAAATTAAGAAGCTAAAAAAAGTGCAAGAGAGTTATACAACCAGTTTCTTTCAGTTTGTTGAAAAGAAAGGTTTGTGCTGATATCATCTGAAGAAATTTTTAATGTCCATATTTTATACTCTGAGCAATTGCTTTGAAGATAACAATATGTAATGTATGAACTATTGTTATTCTCCTATTATTTAGTTTTGAGATTCTGTTTTATTTTTTTCCAACAAAATAAAAAATACAAAAAAGGAGCTAATGAATTCTCACAATTTCTTTTACAGTGGATATTTTGCTGAATGCAGAGAAAGGAAAAAGACAATAAAAATGTACCTAGCAATAAAGATAATTATCTCATTTTATGATTTAAATTGCAAAATAAATAATGAGTAGTAACTACTAAACTTCATAGGCTATATGCTGAAATCAATCTGCAGTGCTAAAGAAAGATTTCAGTAGGGGTGACACCTGGTCCTCATAGGAGATGATATGTTAGAAATAGGAAGACAAGCATGAAGGGAAGAGTGCTACAGGGAGGCAGTGTACACATGCAAGTTAGAAATGGTGGTATATTTCTTGAGATTGAAAATATTTTCATTTGGTTGATCACCAAGTATGATCCTGGAGAAAATGATATGTTTTGTTCTGAATTTAGAATTAGTGAAAAACAATGAGGTATGGGTGGTTCTTTTGAAAGACAATGCCTTAAAAAGACACAGAATCAAGATTTAAAGCTGTATGGCTCCAAACTTGAGTTTTTATCCCTACACAACTTGCTACTTGATACTACTGTGTGGGCAGAAGGGACACAAATGATGTGACTGTCAGGGGAAGGAAAGTGACCACTTGACTCTGTTTGCTCTTGTGTCATAAACCCTTAGAATCTGACTGTATATTTGGAAACAAAGTGTGTTGAATTTGATGGATGTAGGACAATGGAGTTGTATAAAGCTTTTTCTTGAATAGCTATGTTTATGGAAGAGATCTATCTCAGTTTCCCATAGGTCAGGGATGTCCTTTCAAAATTTCAATCTCCCTAACTCCTTGCTTCTGCTAATGTAGTATAATAAGGCAATTGATATGAAGTTAATTTGTCAGTAAAGCATCCTAATTTGGATCCATGTGATGAGCAACGTGAAAGGACCAAGTAATGTACCAGTGTCTCACAGGTATTCTTAATGTAACATCTCAAGAGCACATAATGTCATACATATGATTGAAATATAGGAAAAATCACTATAATAGGACACTGCATTGTGCTTTCTTTTTCATTTTTTATTTTAAAAATTAAAAAGCTGATCAAAGAACAATGAAGACAAAATCAAAACAACACACATCAACAAAAATGATACATGACCTCAAAACAAAATGAGAGGAATTAACAGTGGTTGCTACATGACATACTGTTATCTTCACTGAAGTTGCTCAGTCCACCAGACATAAGAATGTATGCTACATCGTTTCCACTGTGCTTTCTTAAAGGTATATTTGTATTCACACACACACACACACACACACACACACACACACACACACACACAAGATGCATATAAAATAAGCTTCTAACTGATTTTTCAGTTAATGTTAGAAACCCATTGAAGAGGTGCCATACTTTAGGAATAACACCCCTGAGTCTGTAAGAAACATGAAAAAAATGGCCTCACAAGATAGAAATACCATATAATACTTGTTTATGGCAATATCTGATTATAGAAAATCAAAAGATCTCCATAAATCCTAATGATTAATGTGAATTCTTTTATAAAAATTTATAAATATAAATGCCATCAGGCAAAATTCATGGAGCACTAAAACATGGTGTTTTATTTGCCTTTTTCCTCTGAAACCTGCTTACCTCTCCTTATTTATTTTTACTGGATCCTGAATGTACATCAAAAGAGGCTTTTGTAAGCAAGAAGATGATTAGTAATAAAAGCCAACTAAAATCATGATCTAATGCCAACCATTCATCCTGATCTGGAGAGACAAAAAATATAAAATCTCAACAGTTTTACCTGATTGAACTAGAATATTAAAACCCAACTTTAAATATTTGGGAAAAGTCTCATCAGATACAGATAAAAGCTTTCTGGGTCGTTCCAGAAAGCTCTATACTTTTCAGTGTCATCTCTGATACTCTACTCCTTCTTGACCTTTTGGTTAAAATCAAGTGTAGCATCTCTGATACTCTGTGTACATTGAGACTGAGCACATTTCAACATGCTTCCTGGACCAAGGCTAATCAGAGAGGTGGCTTCAGACTTGGGAATGAACTGCAAGGTCGGCAATGTGCTCACCAGGTGAAAGGGGCTCATCTGTTTAGGAAATGCTGACAATTCCATGGATTCATTTCATTTTTCTCAACTAAGAGACAGAAGCAATCAAAATGATGAATCTTTGATTACATTTGAATTGTCTCTCTCTCCATTTTTGCTATCTTTAAAAGAAGTGTTCTACAATTTCACAGCTGGTTCTGATTTTGCACCATTTTCCTTAGGTTTTATAAGGACTTTATTTTTTATATATTTTTTATTTTAAAGAGAATAAAGAATGACAAAATAACAACAATATAGGAAAACCAAAACAACATAAAAACAATAAAAATGATACAAGCTTTCAAAGCAAAATGATAGGAATTAACAGAGGTTGTTATATTACAACAGGTTTTATAAGTAATTGAAGGGGAAATAGAAAGAATTAAGATGTGCTATATACATATATGAACTCCCACAGTGAGTAAAATCATTTTGACCTACAAACATGTACTAGTAAAAATTTTAAAAATGAAAAAATACTTTGACTATGGTACATCTTAAATTTTTATTTAGTGCACAGATTTTTGGACACAAACTACTGACTCCATGTATCACATTTTCATCAAAATCCCATGCAAATCTTATCTTTTTGTGTAACAAGAACACTTAACAGGAATTCTAACCTCTTAATGATTTTTGGTTGTACAATACATTATTATTGCCCACCGGTCCAGCATTGTATAGCAAATCTCAGAAGAGCATTCATTTGCTAAGACACGTGTGTACACCTGTTGATAAGTAACTCCCCAATTCCACCTCCCCACCCCTAGAAACCACCATTCCACTCTTTGGTTCCATGAATTTGTAAATGGACCTCACATAAATGGAATCACGCAGTATGTCTCTTCATGTCCTTGGTGTTTAGCCTTATTGCGTACTGGGGAATTTTCTCATTTTTATTGAGGCTGAATAATATTCGACTGTATGTATATACCACATGTTTTTGTCCATTTATCTGTCAATTAACATTTGGGTCAATTTATGTTTTGACTAATGTGTGTGGTGCTGCAATTAGCACAGAAATGTTAGTATTCCTTCTAATTTGTAATTTCAATTCTTTTTGATTAGTAATAAAAATGGGATTGCTGGATTATATGCTAGTGATATTTTTAAGGTTCTGAGGTCGTGCCACTGGTTTTCCATAACTGCTGCATCTTGCTTCATCCCCAGCAACTGTGTGCCAGAGTCCTGATTTCTCTATATCTTCAACACTACTTATCTTCATGTATTGATAGCTATCATCCTGGTGGGAATGAGATGATCTCCCATTGCTGCTTTGATCTGCATTTTTACACACCTCTTGGAAATTTGCATGTTACGCTCTTGGAAATGTCTTTTCAAATCATTAGCACATCTTTATCAGTTCTTTAAGAAAACTGTTGAATTGTATACCCTAGAGATTAACTATTTGTGATATATGTAGTTTGGAAATACTCTTGTCCATTTTCTATGATACTTTTGCATATTCTTGATGCTTTTCTTTGTTACAATGTAAGCTTGAAATATTTAGAAAGAAAAGGAACTGACTTGCTTGGGTTACTCTACAGTGGAAAGCCATGGTTCTTTGAAGGGAAAGCAAACTTTCAATGCAGAGAGTCCTAGTCAGAAATGGAACCTGTAAATAACGTGCCCTGAGGTCTCAGAATGCCTTCAAGTTTCCTGCACCGTGTTGGGTTTTACTTGTCTTGGACATTCCTGATTTTCTCATAATTGTCCACGTTTCTTTGGCAGCTACATGAAAATAATAATAGGAAATTTTTCTCATTTTAGCAGTGGTACTCAAGGAACTGGCATGTCCCCGAGGATCTTAGTTTTTGTAGAATGAAATCATTTCTTCAATAATGAAAAAAATGCTACTCATTTTAATATTTCACAGAAGAGACTTGCTAGAAGCTGCCGAAAGGGAAACCATGGAAATTCTATTTTGAAATCTCTCTCACCTTTTTTTTTTTTTTTTTTTGCTGTCTTTTCTTCCTCTGATTTTATCTGTTTGTGATCTGGGATAGTTTCTGAGACCTTGCCAGTTTTCAGAATTTTACCTTTGGTGACTTGACCATCTTCTTCTTTTTGGGAGAGCTCCTGATCAAAGAGTGCATGAACCCCTTAACAGAAAGCATCCCTGGTCTCGTTTTTGATTTTCCATCCTTCTGCCTTTCTTAATTTGTTTATACTCTTGTGATTACTGTCATCTGATTATCCAAGTACTTCCCACTGATAACCATTCCTGTTGCAGCAATTATGAAGAGAACAGCCGGGTGAACACAATGTACTCAGCTCCGTCTGCATTCAGAACTATAATCTTGTGGCTGCCTTTGGAGACTATAGCAGAAGAATAAGATGCACTTTCTTTTAAATTTGGCAGACAGCTAATGTTTGGATGGGAAAATATGCTTAATTTTAACTGTGATCCACATCTCACATATTTTTGTTCATATAAAGGCATTTGGAGACTGGGTGGGCAGTCGATAAGTACAGAATAAATAACGTTGCATTCAATCACTATTTTAAGTTGTTGATCCCATTTAATCACTGTAAGATTTTCAAATGTAAAGTATATGTTAAGAATTATCCTTTGCTGTGCTGGGAATTTGAAAAATACTTGAGGAGTGAGTAGAGGTGAATTATATGTCTATTGCATTCATAAGCAACACTTTTGTAATGATCTCTGAGTTCAGTGATTAAAGGAAATAAGATGAAGTGTTCATTTCATTTTCAAAGGAAGATTACTTTTACCACTACAGACCTGCCTTTATCTATGATTTTGATGTGACATTTCTAGGACATAGCCGACATTCTTATATTTTGGTGTCATTTTTCATTTTTCTCTGAGTCTCAATCAATTTACTAATGTTTATAAGGATCTAAATCGACATAAAATAATAAAGCTGGATGCTCTATCCTGGGTGTATTCTGAACCTTTGTCATATCTCAGACGGGCATAAGTGTGTTTACTTAAGGGAAATTTTACAATGTTTAAAACATGTCTACTACTTGGGTAGGATGTGTCCCTTCATAGAAACATCAGGAGTTTCTGGATCTTGATTCAATTAAGGCTGATTGTTGTCAGGCTTCTGAAGTGAAAAATGTGTTGTCCTGCCTGTGATATTTCCTTCACATACTCTTTATGAAGTCACTGTTTCCAACAAGTACATTCTCCTGTGATCAAACTGCTCATCTGGTTCTCATTGATAAGCGTTACATAACATACATGGCCTGTGACTAGCCCATTCACCCATTGTTTAGGCACTTGTTCAAAGGAGTCATGCCTCAACCCAGAGATATCAAGGTCAGAAACAACTTCATGATATTTTTTCAATCATTTCCAGTGTACACACTCAGAATGAGATCAAGGAGTAGGTAAGAGACATGCATAGGAATTTCTGGTGTCTTGGGGAACAGTGCCTAAAGAGGTTTCCCTAAACATATGGGCATTTCCCCAAGGTTTTAGGTGATACCTTGCACTTGCTCCACAGTTCTTGAAGTGGAAAAGAAAAGCGTAGCCTAACCCCTGTATGTTCTGGCTGAGATATCTTACCAAAGGTGTGAAGCCCTTGGAGTGATTCTGCAATTGTAGAGGTGGAGTCGTAGGGTAAACATCCACAAATCTCTTCTGAAATTATCTTAAAATGACCTTTTAAAATGCTAACAGTGTCAAAGCAATTTTCATTTTCTTGCACATTAAAGAAAAAAATTTCCCCCAAGTCTTTCTTTTCTGAATTTACACGTGATAACTTAAGGCCAACATTTTTACAGTATGTGCCTTCTGTAGATACACTCATGTTCTGCCAGGTGAGTGTGTATGCCAGGTCAATTTCCTTGTTTACCTGTTCAGAAATACAAATAGTTAAAGCAAAATGATTCTTTGCATGTCTTCCTATAAACAACAGTATCAATGCTCCTCGAGTCTCTACAAATTTAGTTTTATACACATGAATGTTAGAAGGGAAACTCCAGGGTGATTTTCTTAATTTTAGTGAAAATGCAGCCCACTATAAGTCTTTTGATTTCACAGACAATCAAAGTCTCTGGGCACTTAAACAAAAAATAACTAATGCTATTAATGCATCACATTAAGCTTTCACAGGAGTTTTTGATTGGAGGAATACTTAAAGAATTCTGAAACAATATCAACAGGTTTTGGAAAGTTGGTGAAGACATTTTCTCTTATTTATTTTAAAGTGGTTCAAGAGCTGGACTGCTTTATGGCCCCAAAGCATCTCTTAGCAGCGAACATCAAAATAGCCACATGGCTCCTTTCTATCTGTTGCTACTTAAAACCAAGCTCTGAATCATTTGTGGGAATTTGAACTTTCCCTGGGAATCCACCAGCATCTCATTTCTGTATATGGATAGATTAAAAAGGGTAATTAGATTCAGTTCTTATTTCATCTCATTTCCTCATTTTCCACATTTCCTAAACTTCAGCAATCAAAATACCATACTGCTGAATCTATTTATGTTTTATTTCCATCTTCTTCAATGGCCGGGTATGTGTTTTCCCTTTAAGAGATTTTCACAACATTTTTCCCATGCCTTGGGATTACTGAGTTTTTATGATGGCATCCTGCCCGCACTGTGCCATGGCTACTGCTGATAGAGCAAAGCTGAGTGGTCAGACAATCAGCTGGCTATCCTTCCTTTTTCCCTCCTATACTAACTTTTGAGCCTAGGTGGAAAAGAAAATTAGTACACGCCTTTTCTTTTTCTGTCTCAGTTAATAATTAACTTCCTGTTCCTCAAGTACAGTGGACAACCAAGGTCCCAGAGAATTCTAACTCTTCCAAGTTAATAGTTATCTTTACCAAAAATACTGACATCTATCAACTCATTGTATTTCTAACCCTATTCTCCTTTCCTGGAAGATATTGTAGGAAACCACTTACAATGGCAACTGCAAGATAAATTTAGATTTAATTGACATTACTTGCCAAGTATCTTTGCTGAATGACCTATAATATGTGTTGAGTGAATATCTGTGTCCTGATTATCATTTCATTTATAATACTGAATGTCACTTCTTTGAATTCTTGGGCATTGATTTTCACACTCTTATCTTTTGGGTTTCATATCATTGAGATTTACTTTTATTGATCATTTACTTATGTGTGTGTGTGTGTGTGTGTTTTATCTTACTTAATGAATTGCTGATTCTTTCTTATACGGTCCCTCTCTTCCCAGTGTTACTGGTAAGTATAGTTAATATGTATAGAGCTGCCTCTATGGAGAAAGCACCCACTCTTGTATCAGCGATCACATTTAATACTCATATGAGCCCTAATGCCAAACATTATTGTCCTCATTGCCCTAATGAGAAAATGGAGGCTTTGAATTTTCTGAAGTTGTACACTTAGCCAGTAATAGGGTGAAAACTGTTGGATTCAGTGTAATTTCATTTCAGTGATTTTGCCATTAACCTCTGGACCATGTTGTCTAAAGTAGAATCCCTGGCATATATTGCACCACTCCTACTTTAACTTCATGAGTCTTAGTTTCTTTTCCTTTCGCGTGACTCTTTCAGGTAGCCATAGTGGCACACGCCTGAATTCCTAGCAGTTGGGAGGTTGAGGCAGGAGGGTCATTGTGAGTTTGAAGCCAGCCTGGGCTGCATAGTGAGTTCAAGGCCAGCCTGAACTACACAGTGAGACACTGTCTGAAACAAACAAACAAACAAACAAAAAGAAACCATACTACTCTTTCACCTGCTGGGTTTGTGAAGGCTGGGAATTACTGTAAGGGGCCTTCCACGCTCCCTGGACTCCCATTGGACAGGTGGAGAAATCTCATATTACATCACATTTAAACATCTCTCTCTTCCCCGTTCTGCTTTTCTCACTTCTGCATTCAATATTCAGAACCTAAGCATCTATTTCCCAGGGAATTTGATCTTTGACAGTTGACATTAAAAGGAGACTGTGATGGAAAATCGATGAAAGAGAAAATCCTTGAGAAAGCATCGCTACTATTTAGATGTTCAAGTGGGGAGTTACAATTTTAAAAACTGAAATTGGTTGTATTTCTGTGAGCCATGAACTTATTTGAAAAAGACAACAGTTTCTGGATCATGGGTCATCGATACAAAGTAAAGCTTGGCAGCCAGTCTGAAACACAAGGAGTTTCCTGAAGCCAGAGGAATAGAGAAACCTGAGTGGGAGGCATAGAATTTAATTTTAAGGGTAGGTAAATTCCACAGAAAGTTAAATTCGTAATCCCTCCTTGTCTATTATGCTCTGGTTGGGAAAGCATAGAGCCTAAAGCTTGGGTCAGTTATATCTGGCGTCATGGGTGTGAAAGTACTAAATCCCCACATCTTCTTGAACATCATGAGCCTGCAGAAGTAGCCCATTTTTCATGAATAAACTTCTGCTGTTTTTGAAATGAAAGCAAAGCAAAATGCAGCTATGTCAGAATGTACCCTCACTTCCTCTACTGGTCAGTAAACTAACAGATTTGGAATTCAATATAACTTCACCCCAGCTGAGGCCGTGATGGGCCAGCTAACATAGATGGAGTTATAAAACTTCCCAGCACAGTGTACCTAGGATTGGATCTTTGTGTGTGCTACAGCAAGTGAATGATAGATAAAGTCTGATTAAGAGCAGCGTATTGATACAAGGGAACCTTCCCTTGGTATTGTTTAGAGCTTTGGTTTTGACTCTGGGAGATGATTCTAATATGCTGCTGTGATGACATTTGAAAACTTGTCAAAAGCGATAGCTCATACTAAGTGAGTTAGAAATGAAGAACTGCATGGCACGTAACCCAGGAAAAGTGTGAAAGCTTAGGGGAAGTGAGTATGTCAGACAGATATGCATGGAAGGACAAATATGCAGAAAACACACCCACTGACAATGCTGCACAGACTCAGACCACACAGTGTTTGCCATGGTGATAAGGAATGTGCTGGTGAGAAGGATGCCAGTATGATTAAACAGCCCACTAATAGCCTGCTCCTGTAGGCCATGACATATTACAGGGGCACTACAGAAATGCCTGACCATGTGAGGGGTAGTAGAACCTTGACCCATAGAGGCCAGGAGAGGTGCTTACCCATGAGAAGTCAGTTGTTTGCAATTCTCACAGTAAAAGAAAAACTGGACTCTCATCCTAGCAGGATACAAAGGATGCTCTAAAGAAGATAGAGATGATCAATAAAGGATGGATCCTAAGGAATCAGGATAGACATACAGTCAATAAGAGACTGCTTAATGCAATGAAAAAAAGCAAGAATATTATTAGGGTAGGATAACGGTTCGTGTTCCTCACAAAACAAATATCCTTTACCCACTTTCTGAGTTAGATCATTTCTCAGACTTTGAACCTATTGACTGAGGGAAGGGTCAGGTCTCCATGAATAGTATGATGCCATATCATGATCAGCACATACAGTGATGACTTCCTAGGCCTTTTCCAAAGGTAGTTGTGATTCAGGTACCATTAAGCTTAGGAGACTGTAACCTGGAGAGTGTACTAACTTAGCACTTGGCCTACTGCTACATTATGCTCTTGTTCCAGGAAATAGAAGCAGTCATAGTAGGAAGGTCTTCTAATTGCTTCCTTCCACCATTCGCCTCTCTGACAAAGATGATAACCTAAAACTGGTCAAAGATATAGTGATAAATGTAAAAGTATAAAACCCTTGGCATACACATGATATAAGATATGTAACCTGTGTTAGGCCAAGAGAAAGATCCATTTAAAAGAAAAGGTGATAAATGGACTTCATCAAAATTAAAAAGATCCTCTATAAGGGACACTTAAAAGAACAGAAGTACTGGGAGACTGGGAGATTCTATTTTCAAATCATATGTCAGACAAAGGAATCATATTCATAATGTATAAAGAGCCCTAAAAATCAACACTGAGAAGACAACTCAGTTAAAATGAGTCAAATAATTGAGATCTCTCTAGAGAAGATAGATTAGATAGATAGGTAGGTAGGTAAGTAGATAGACAGACAGACAGACAGATGGCAAAAGGAATTGAAAAGATGTCGACACCATTAACAATTAAGAAAATGAAGAATGAAACCATAATAAAATTCTATTAAACATTTATTTGAATGGTGAAATAAAATATACTAACAATTTAAAGAGCTACTGAGTATGTGGAGTGACAGGCTGTCTCATTTATTGCTGGTGAAATGCAAAATATAATCCTTGGAGAATACAGTTTTGATATTTCTTACCAAGTTAAACTTCTAGGTCCTCTGTGGTCTGACATTCCTATTTCTAAATATTGACCTGTGGTAGATGGATTTCTAATATGGGCCCCAAAGAGACCTATCTTTTTATCTTTAGTGGAATCCCGTCTCTTTGAGCATGAACTGACCTAGTGTCTTCATTGTACACATCAGAGTGTGCAGTAGATAAAGAGATGTCACTTCTCAATTATATTTCAAAGGATTCTGACTGTCTTCTTTTCAGCACACCTTATTACTTGCTGGGCTGTACGCCAGCCATCAGTCCAAAAGACAATGATGAACTGAGTCCTCGGGCTCACTACAAGGATTCAGGGGTAGATCCTTCCTTAGACTAGCTCAAGCTTGTTCATATCCTGTGAGAAAACCAGACAGAGAAAACACAGGCACCCCATGCTTAGGTTCTTGACCCAAAGAAACAGCTAAATGATAATTTTCCACTGTTTAAAGTTGTTAAGTTTTGGGGGATAACTTGTTTGTATAGCAAGAGATAATACATTACCCTAGAAAAAAATTTTAAATATCCACACAGAAACTATCACATAGCTATTAAGAGCAGCTTTGTTCATCCATTTCCCTGAACTAGAAACAAGACAAATGCCCCTCAGCTGAGAAACAAATAGATAACTTATGGTACGTCTACACCATGGACTACTATTCAATAATGAAAAGTGTTGGTATACACAACATGGATTAGTTTCAAAAACATTATATTGTGTGGAAGATTGTAATCTCAAAAAATACCAGCATAAAAATTACCTACATATTTATATAGTGTTCTGGAAATATTGAAAGAGAAAATAAATCAGTGGTTGCCAAGAGTTAGGTGTTGAATGTTTGGATTTATGTGTATGCACAGATGCGTGACTGCATGTGTGTGGTGCGTTGTTAGGGTATTCAGAATAAAAGTAATAGCACAAAGAAATTTGGAGGATAAATTTGTTGTGTCCTATTTGTGGTGATGGACACAAACTTTCTATGTGTATAAAAACTTAAAACTGCCCACCAAATCAGTGAATTTTACTATATGTAAATAAGAGGTAAATAATACTGATACTGGTAGAATAACAAAAATGTATGCCGTATCTGAAGACCTAAAACATGTAGGAATGGTGATCCTTTTTGCATCTATTTAATTTATGAGACTGGGGCCTCCTCAGTTAAACAGACCCTGGGAAATGACTGTGGAAGGTTAAAAATTTGGTCAAGTAGTAGCCCCTATTCTGGTTCCTATTATGGTGCCAGACAGGGTGTCTTTCCTTGAATAGATTAACATGGCCTCAGATAGACCACTGACAATGCATTTTTCCATCCTTGGAAAGAACAACTGGAAACAGCTCACATTTGTATGAGATAGACAACTGCATGTATTTACAGAGTGCCACTTTCTTAATTAATGTTCCTTTCTTAATTACAATCTGAAGAGATTTGGATCACATGGACATTTTACATTTGTTAAAAATATTGTGTTATTGGACTGTATGAATGGGAAGCAGACAATCTATGGGACATCTTAATTAGCTATATGTACTCCAAGCAAAAGGTGGTAGATAAACCCTGTGAATACGCAGAACCCAATTATATCACGAAAACTTTGAGGGGTCTGGGGCTTTGGCAATGTCAGGAAAACCTTCTATCATGCCCTCCAACCCTGAGGAGAAGCCTCACAAAGCGGGGCTGTTTGGAGCCCATGGATTTGTAGGGCACTAGACTTCTATTTTTCTTTCTGTGTTTCAAAACCTGATTTTACCCTTTAACATCTAAAGACGGATGAAAAATAACAAGCTTAATATGACAGGATAGAATTTCCTGCCAACACTTCTGAAATATCTTGTCTTTGTTGGTGGTTACGTTAGGAAGTGAATCCCTGTTTCCCTCAGAGGATACTGGCAAGAGGCCAGCACAACCACGGGGAAAATAAGGCAAAGGACAAAGATAAAGGCTGAAGGTGTGATTCATTTCCTATCAGTTTAGTTATGCTGTGCTTTTTAGTTGGGGCTACTCTTCATCTGACACTTGGTCACATGGACAAGTCTGATGTCCGATATATCTAGGAAATTTCTAAAATCCTCTATTATGGCAAACAAAATTGTCATTTTTCATGATGAAAAAAATATAATGGCATTTAAGTAGTTTGACTAAATATTTTCTGGGGAAATGATGGCTTTGCTAATGTGTTTGCTTTTGAAGACTTATGCTTTCCATTATCTTTGCTGTTGACATGAGATCTTCTGAAACTCTGTTTTATAACCATTTCCTCAAAATATGTTCATAAACAGATTTGTCCCAGTTTGGACTACAGTTTTAGATAATTGACAGAGACCTGAAGATTCGAGGGATCCATTATTTCCCATTGTTTAATGAATGTGTGACCGTATTCTTCCCCACCATTTATCTATTTGACATCAAAGCCATCATCATTAATACAACCCTCTGAGACAGTCTAAAGCTACAGAAATGCTAATTATCAGTATGGACACCCTTCCTCCACTGGAGATATTAAAATCAGGAGCTTTGTGCTTTGTTTTATTGAGCTACTGAGCAATTCTTCTTTTTATTGTTGTTGTCTTTTTAAGACAGGATCTCACTCTGAAGTTCAGGCTGGCCTTGAGCTCACTTTATAGCCCTGGCTGGTCTTGAACTTGCAAGGGTCCTCCTGCCTCAGCCTCTTGAGTGCTGGGATTACAGGCGTATACCAGTATGCCCACCCTATCTGAGCAATTCTTGTACTTTTGCAAGTTAAAAGTCTGCATCCTTCATTCCTTCACTGTAATTTCAGAGACAAACAAGTAACATTAATCTACCAGTTATGTTTATGCTTCTAATTATCTCCATTATTACAAATTCAAGTATTTATTGCATTATGTTGACTTGATGAATGTACTTGGTATATATGCTCATTTGTAAATAAGTTTCTCCTGAAATTATATTTTGATAAAATAACTAATATTGACTATAAAGGAAAGTAATAATGGCAAATAGGTAGTTGTATTTGTAAGTGAGAATTGTTCTCAATATTTTGCTGCAGTATCTTGCTGCAATTTTGCAATAATCCTAAGAAGAAGTAATATCATCTACACTTTATAGATGAGAGAACAGAGGTTTAAGAAGGGAAAATAAGCAGTCTAAGTCCCAGACCTGGAAATAAGGGAAGGGTGAGATTGCACTGCAAGTCTTTGCAATTGCTAAGCTTTGTATTAAATTCCTGTAACACAGTTTTTCTCTGGTCAAAGAAAAAAAGGTATAACTAAAAGTATCTTAGGTATTATTTTATATCATATCTTTTCACAGGAGGATTAATTGTGTAGAGTTAAATTTTAATGTAATTCAGCCATAATTTATATACGATTAAGTGTAATACACAATAATATACCCTATCACATGTATCCGCACAGGGTGTTCAGTTCAGCTGCAAGTGTATACACCAGTGCTACCATCATACAAATCCAGATATAGGATATTTATAGAATATTGGAATTATACTATGATTAGCACCACCTGGTCAAGGAAGTCCAGACAGACATCAGTCACCCACGTGGGTAACCAGAGCAAGCAGATCCATTCATTCCCAAAATGCCTTTGCTCTTTTCAAGTATCCTTGCTACCCTTTCTATGTGACTTGCTTCCCTATTGGATCAATATTAGCTAAGCAGATACACTAGTAATACTATGGGTTGATTATAGTTTAACCCATGTTCAACCCACATTGTGACTTTGCTGTATAAATTACCTCTGACAAAGGGACTAGGTGGCAACCTACCCAGGGGCCCCTCCTGTCTCTCAGGAGCTATCTTTCAATAAACTTTTCCTACTCTTAACCTTTTTTGTCCTTTAGAATTCATTCTTTAGTTTCAGGGGACATAAACTTGGTACATCTGATGTCTAGCAGGCTGGGAGTCATATTTCTCGTATATCAAAATCATATCATATACACTCTTTTGTATTTGACACTTTTTGTTCAGCTTAATGTTTGTGAGCTCAATTTATGTAAATGATACATTCTTGTCATAGTAGTTTGATCCAGTTTTATTTTTGTCTAATATTCCACTCTGTGGATACCCACAATTTGTATGTTCATATGAGGAGGGACATTTGAATAACTGAAAGTTATTTACATATCGTTTATATCTGCTATAAATGGTGATTTACAAGTCTCTGCAGACAATAAGCTTTCATTTGCACATGAATTGCACAGTCAGGATAAATGTATACCATATACATCTCTATAAAAACTGGCCATATTGATTTCTAAAGTGGTTTTTTTTTTTAGCATTTTATACTCCTACTAACAATATGTTATAGTTAGGCAGCTCCATACCCATGCCAACATTCAGTATTCTGATTTTATTTATTTTTTAATTAGTAAATCTTTTTAGTTTTCTGATTTTAGCAATTATATGTTTACAAAAAATCACTAGTATTTTAATTTGTATTTACCTAATGTCTAATGATTGAGTAAATGTGCTTAATGATGATTTCCATGTCTTTTATGTAATATCTGTTCTGATCACTTACTTTTTTAAAAATATGAGCTGTGTGTGTGGGAATAATTTTTCTATATAAAATTTTTCAAGAATGTCCTCCTCTCAAGATGATCATCTTGAGAGGAGGACATTCTTGAAAAATTTTAATATAGAAATTCTGTATCATTTTTATTGTTTTTGTCTTTGCTTTTGTTATTTTGTTATTTTGTTTCTATTCTTTTCCCTTTAAAATAAAAAGAAAAAGAATATCCTCCTCTCGTCTACCTTTGTATTCTGTCTCTTTATTGATATAATGACATTTTAGTCTCTAGTCATTTTGTTTTCCTGACACTGCCTTCTGAAGACAAGACACTTTAAATTGAATGAAATCCTATTGATATTTTTTTCTTTTAGGTTCATTCAATTTGTGTCATTTTAAAAGAAATCTTTGTATGCAAAATTGAGGTGGCAGATTTTTCTGTATATTTTATTCTGGAGGTATATCATACTGCTCTATATACTTTATAAAATTTTATTATTTTATATAGCGTAGCACCTTGGTTTAGCCTTACTCATAAATATGGGACATTCATAAATCTCCACTGAATATACTAGGTGGCCAAAATTTCTTTATACTGATTGGCCAGAATGAAAATCTCTCTCACTTGGTGAATTTCAGAAATAATTTTCTTTTCCAAAGACTCGTTTTTAAAATCTGATTCATGGAGTCTGACCTTGTGCATTAATTGAGTTCAGCCAAAGACATAAGAAGACTCAGATGTGGCTATCTAAAGCTATTTCTCTGAAGAGTTCCCTCTTCTCAGGAACTCAAGGTGCCAGTTAATCTCACTTGCCAATTTGAGTGGCTTGTGAGTCACCTGGGAGATTACTGAAGCACACTTCTGGGCGTGCCTGGGTAGACAATTGAGGTGTGAGTTGGGGCTTGCATCTCATCCCTGTCACTTTCCTCTCCTGAGCTCTTCTGCATTTTGCCTTCTGGGTGCCCTGAGTTAAGGAGCTTTTCTGGCATGCTTCTCCATTAGGTCACATTTTTCTTCCTTGGAGCCAACCAACAGTGGACTAAATGCTTTGAAACACTGTCTAAAATAATCCTCTCATTTAAACTGAGGTTGTCAGGTATTTTGCTATAGCTACAGAAAGCTCGTTAATGCACTCAGATATACAAATTCTAGTGGGCTTTGCTTTCCTGAGTCTTTACCTTTCTGTCTCTCTCTCCAGATCATTGGGTTGTTAAGCTCTTCCCGGATATCCCTGCCATGTGTTGACTTTCAGTAAAGCTCTGTGGAAAGAAAGCCAGGGTTATCAGAGATTTTCACCTTCTTTGTTTCTCTTTTCATGGAAACCAGAGTCCTCTGCCAGTTTCCCAGGGTTTGAAGACTATTAAAATATATTTTTCCTACTTTTCTAATTTTCTATAATGGATGAAAGCAAAAATCTAAACAGTTTTAAAGTGGATTTCTAAGTTACTTTCATTTGCTTAAATTGTTTTCCCTTTCCTCCTGAATTTTAAGATGAATGTGAAAGGAAGAAAAAGATTTTACTAGAATTGAGATATTTAAAAAGCATGTTAAATTTTGAAAAGCCGATGCTATGTTCTAAGCACCATTTTGCTTTTTATAGTAGCATGAAAATGAAGTTGCTTTGTATAGGCTTTTTAAAATTAAGGATATAGAATTATAGACTGTATGAGTGATTTGGAAAATGTTAGATTTAATTTATTTCACAAAGTATAAATTACTAACAGTTATTGTATCTTTTCATATATGTCTTCTTCCTGAATTGTGTACACACTTTTTTTTTTTTTGGTACCGGGAATCAAACTCATGACCTTGCTCTTGCCAGGGAGGTGCTTTGCCGCTGAGCTATACCTCCAGCTCCCTTGTGTCTACACTCTTTGGTGATATCACCATAGAGTGTATACACACTTCAGGAAAAGAAAAACTTGTGTAAATACTTTAATACCAAATTTACTGAGACATCATGAGTTAATGTAAGGTAACTTTGGACTCTACAATTACTAGAGGTGTTCAAAATAGTGCCCATCAGTTTTCAGATGTTTATTAGTACAGTGAAGTGTTGCTTGGGTAACTTTGGTTACTGAGATTGCTACATATACATTTTCAATTTCTTTTCTAAGGGCTGGCAGTGTAGTGGGTTTTCTGTGATATATGACATCCTCTAGAGTCCCCCATATGAGGATAACACCATCTGTTGAAAAAAATCATATTATTTTTCTTTTCTTGAAGTGTGTATATATTTTTGTGTTTCTCTCTCTATATATATGTATATATGTATATAAATATAACAACTCCATAAGATAGATTCTTTAACAGATAACTGGTTTTATTTTATAGCTGAGAAGATGAAGGCTTTGAGATTTTCTTTTTAAGTGCCCCATTTCACACAGTGAGGAAGGAGAAAGCCTGGTATTTTACTTGTCCTGCCTGATCTCAGTCTGATTACTTATCTCCATAATTTGGATTTTTATTGCCAAGTGTATCTCATGCTAGGCAAAGATGCATAACATTTTATTTAGTTTTGTTCATCAGTGGGCTCAGAAATTATTGACAGAAAGAGAGATATAGACAAATCAGCATAAAGACAGTGAGTGCTAGAATACAGCGCGTGTATGTGAATGCAGTAAGGCAAAGTGTGGAAAGGAGGTTCTTCTAGAGAAAAGGAACAAGAACCACAAAGATACCAACCTGAACTAGGAATAACATAATGCATGAGAGGGCGTGGTAGTGGAGGGGTGTGATACTGCAGAGGTGGAGAGAGCCCAGGCAACCCACCAAGTGGACTAACCTCTATTAGAGCTCCATAGATACAAAGGGGGTGGAGCTTCAGCTGTTAAAAAAATATTCCGCCAACTAAGACAGAGACTAAATACAGAAATAATAGAGACAAAGTACACAACAATACTTTTTTACCATTGGACAAATAACTCAGTGTGGGAGCTTAAGGGAACAAATATTTATCTAGTCTGGAGAGGTTGTGTTAAGATTCCTGGGACTGGCTAACTTGAAGCTGTGCAGAGAAGTAACAGCTGTGCCATTAGTTATTGGATTCTACCAATTGTATTGTGCTATGATCTAGTGAAAATAAAGTACTTGCATTTATCCTATTTAGTTGGAGAGGATCTGGCTTTCTGCCCTTGTTTTGAGTTGTCCAAAGCTAGATGCGTCATGTTTCCTAAACTCTTTTCAAAGTGGTGGGTGTTATGTAAGTTGAGATTTTTGAATCATTTAAGACAACTTGAAAAATTTTCTGCATATTTGTAAAAAGAGCTTATTCCTAGACATCATGTTTATTTCTCAAGTGGTGGCACTATTTTTAAAAAATTAAAGACTTCAAAGCCTTCAGCCACATTTTTTAGCCATTACACAATGTTTTCCTAAAGCTTATGCAAAACAATGACACAGAAAAATCACTGGGTTTAGAGAGGGGAAACAGCAGCTGAAATTAAAAGTTTGTTAACAAATATTATGATTTGTTATTTAACAGTTGGTTCCATTTGGCATGTGGAAACTTTTCTCAAATGCAAGAGTGTATGGCATATTGATTTATTTGTGTAATACCACATAAGCAAATATCTTTAGTTGAAATATAGTTGGCATATTTAACTGAATCAAAACTAAGAAGAAATATATCTCAGAGATTTATAGCATTTTGGAAAATATTTACAAACATACAA
The DNA here is from genome assembly GCF_000276665.1 of Chinchilla lanigera. Lineage (NCBI taxonomy): Eukaryota > Metazoa > Chordata > Mammalia > Rodentia > Chinchillidae > Chinchilla > Chinchilla lanigera. The sequence continues at coordinate 3,092,353 of NW_004955478.1, read as the reverse complement.
AGTATTTTATTGATTCTACAGAACTTTCTATGCCTATTTCTGGGTATATTTTTTTAAAATGAGTCACATTCAAAATAATTACTCAGATATATTTTCTCTTTTTATGATTCATCTTGTACCGTACTTGTAATATATCATTACTTTGTGCAATCCTGTTAAGGGCTGAAATATCATTCTCTCTCCTCAGAGTGTACATTAAGTAGTTAATTTCTCTGTGAACATATTTTTTCATGCATAAGATTCATACCACCCTCCTAACCACCTAGGCACTGAAATATCTCTAGCTTAGGAGGAGGAGCTATTGAACGTATGGTTTGTAAGGGGGAGGAGTGAATGATGAGTGTGTGAGGTGAACTTAGCACCTTCTAGTTGCTGGATTAAGTTTCAAGCACCTGCAGAGTCTAGAATTAGTAATACTTGAAAATAGAAGGAACTCCGACATATTGAATACTATTGAATTTTCAATACTTTGTAACTATTTACATGTACGTGTGTTAATCTACTTTCCTTAAAACTCTCTTCGGTTCTCTATTTTTCTGTGATTGTATGTAAAGGCATTGATGATATATACTTTATACCATAATGTAACAAACAGTTAATGGACAGGTGGTTTCTATTGGGAAATTAGTTTTATTTTTTGGGAATCAAACAGAAAAAAAGAATTCCTTTATTGTCTCAGGGATCAGAGTCACAAGTTTCCTGATTGGAGGCCAGGGCCATTGAAGATGAGTGCTTAGTAAAGCCTCTTTCTCCAAAATAAACAGGAAACTTTGATGTTAATGTCATTCAGGAACTGAGGAGAGAACTTGGAAACATCTGAGGGAGTTTGCTTCCATGGTCCTTCTGGTAAGAGACCATTCTCACTGACTGGTGGAAACTTTGGCTGCCTGAGTTGGGTTATTTCTATAGATCTTTCCTCAGTTCTTACTCACTAGAAAGCTTGATCTTCATTTGCTTTTTCAGGGTAGGTTTTTCTGTGAGGAAGAGAACGTATTGAACAGCCAACACGAATAACCATCTGGTTGGCAGTCAGAGCCTCATAAATTACCCTGTTGATTCTTTGACACAAATCAGTCTCATGTGAGTTTGAGTTGCATAAGCTGGGGTTTTTTGTTTTGTTTTGTCTTTGCTTTTGCTGTTGTTGTTGTGCCTGATTCTCACTGGCAGAACTGATCAATAAATATTATCTAAAGACATATAGTATAAATAAAAAGACAAAATTTTGGAGTAAAGTAATATAATTGAATTTTTTCAAAGTCCACCCTTTTATCTATCTTTCCTCATTATCACTGAATACATAATCACAGAAATCCATCAAATAAATAATTATAACCAGTTGTAAAAAAAATTGTAGGTCACTGAGCACCAATGTAGGTAACTTTCCTTTTAGTCTATTCTAAGCATAAATTACCTGTTTCAAATTGAAGGCCTATAGCTTCTATGTAGTAAATATTTCTGATATGTTAGGCACTGTATATTTACTTTTTTAATTTTTAAAATTTAAAAAAAAATTTGTCCTTTTGAGACAGGGTCTTGCTATGCAGTTCAGGCTGGCCTTGAGTTCACTTTGTAGCCCAGGATGGTCTCAAACTCCCAACAATCCTCCTGCTTCAGCCTCCTGAGTGCTGGGATTATAGGCATGTGCCACCATGCCCAGCCACCCCAGTACATGTGTATGTACTTTATGTGTCTCAATTCGCATTAATCCCGAAAACAATATCACTAAATCAGTAACATTATTAATATGCATGTAAGTATACTCAGGCCTAGCGATTTTTACATAATTTGTGCAGTGTCACAAAGTAAGTAGTGGAGCTGTAATGTAAGGTAACATTTTCAAGCTTTTTATTACACATTCTGAACTATCATTATATTATTGCACTCTACAATCTATATTCTTCTATTTTCAATTACACTACATAGTTCTAAAAGCTTGATAATTTTCTTTTACTGTTGGCCAATGGGTTATGACCACACTCCTCAATTTGATTTCACCCTGAGATGACTAAAGTTTAATTTGTTCAACTACATAGTTAAATATTTTCCTCCCATGGATGGTCAAACTTGACTGAAGAATCAGATGTAGAATTGGATACTGCGTAAGAGCAAAATTCTCTGCTCTGTATCTCCTTATTTTTTATTTATTTATTTATTTATTTCCCTCTGGTACCGGGAACCGAACTCAAGACCTTGTGCTTGCCAGGCAGGCGCTTTGCCGCTGAGCTAAATCCCCAGCTCCTATCCTTATTATTTTTAAAGTTTTGTATATATTATATTAAGTCATTGAAATTTTACTTGAGAAACAAAATCTAACATCTAACATCTTCTTGTTGAAAATTAACACAGATTATCCCAAGGAAAAGAATGGTAAATAAAATAGATCAAATGAAAGAATTAGACACTCACTGTTCCCTTTCAAAAACTGGTATTCTGAAAATAAATTAATGGGTAATACATGTTGTACAAACATGCCTCATCCTGAGGAATTTTGACATGATGTGATTGTAGACATTCCCTTAGTTCAACTTTATATCCAGAAATAGTGGACAAAGGAATTTTGGGGTATGTGATTGCCTTTCTCTTTCAGGTACTGAACTTTGGAGATTGACATCTATCATTTTTACCTCTTTTTATCATGAAGAGTTACAACCTTGAAAATAAATTGCATAAGAATGCAGTTTTTAATCATGAATATGGAGCTGGAAACATAATTCTATATGAAAAATTCTGGCATTTTATTTGGTTTCTTTATTTGTTATTTCATTTTCATTTGTTTCTTTATCTGATTCAGGAGCCCTGAGAAAATAGAGAAAGGATATAATGGGGCTGTCCAGAATACACTCAAATCAAATCTGTTTTGAACTTGCTACATTTTCTTTTCTCTTTTTCTCTCATCTCATCTTCCTTCTCCACATCTTCACATCAGCTGTGTACTTGCTTATAAAACCTAAAAGATAACATCAGAAGTAAATTCTTATATGAACTACAACAAAAATACCAATAGAAGTCTACCACAAAAATAAGCTTTGCTTCTACTGTCACACCCAAGGTTGTCTTCACACATGACAACTGCGTGTTCCATACATAAGACTTACTTACACTGGTAACACATATATTTTGTTTTCCTGTACTTCCTTCTAGGTCACAGTTGACATTTCTCTTGTTTTCTTATTGTTTAGTAGGTCTTTGGGATGTTGTATCTGCCACTCACTTATCAGCCCAAAGTTTTTTATGTAGTTCCCTGGGCAGAAACATTTTGTTTTTCCTCTGCCGTAAATGATCTCTTATGAGCTCCAGTCTCAGTCATCAAAGAAAATTTCTCCATGATATTTTGCACTTGTTATTTTATTTGTAAACTATCAAACTGTTTATGCCACACATGTTTAGGATCAAGTAAAACACAGCCATTGGCCAATCCTTTGTGTTTCAAGTGATGTCATAGTTGCTACAGAGCTGATCAACAACACCTACCCCAACTTTAGCTTTGGTGTAGAAAGCTTCCATCTCAGACTTCCATTTTGCTGAAGTTTCCCTATCAATAGTTCCGTCATGGTGAAATGTTTACATCAGCAATACCAGTTTGCTGTTTTTTGTCATATAGGAAGCCAATGTTATATCTTTGTGAAATCGAAAGATTGTACTATACAATTCTCTGTTTTGAAATTGCAACATTTCACTTGGCATTTCTGCTTTGTTCCTGTGTACAGTTCCTGCACTGATCAATTTGTGCTCTGTTAGCAAATGTAACATCAATTGGAAACCAGTAAACTGATTGGTGAATGTCACATTCTGATTACTTTGGAGATGGGAAGAACAAGTTTGTTCACAACACCACTCAGATTATTATTGTATTAGTATGTATTTTTTTGCTGAAATATAGTATGAATGTCTAAATTGAAAGTGTAATAATAATTATGTCCTTGAATCTGCAAGGACATAAATTTTTATGCCATATTTTGACCCATCACTTTTTACTAAGTCCTTTACGTTCCTGCAATCACTATGCGAAATCACTTCTGAGTATAGTAGATGTATGAAGGCTCCAAGTTCAGCTAGTCAGGTATTATAATGCATACATGTTTCAGTATGGCTATTAAAACAGAACATGGTGCATACAGAACATTTTACTTGTGTTTCAGCCTTTGTGCATTTCACAACATCTTACAGTACTTCATCTGTTACAATTTCCAACACTGATTGGCAGGGCTAGCATTCTACCCAATGTGTTTCATTCCTGCGAAGACACTGACTATATTTTCAGATCTACTTCTAACATTGAATCATTCCACTTGGTTCATAGCCATTTTGCAACATTTTGACTAGTCAAATGTGTATTCACATTGTTATTTTCTTCATCATTTGAATCAAGGCATTCTGCATTCCTCGTGTGTATATTAATTGATTCTTGCTCCATTTCACTGTCACAGGAACTTTGGCTCATATGGCCAATATGAAAGAGTCATCATCATCATTATAATCTTCATCACATACCCACACCACTGTTCTGTTATGAAAATCTATTTTACCATGATAGGTTGGCATCTTTGACATCATATACCAAGCTAATACCACTAGGCCCAGGCTCCAGATCTGCCAAGAAGAAGGTTATTCCTTATAACCCTTACCCTCTGTTCCCACACTACAGAAAATTCAAGTCCAGGACCATCGTAGTAGACCCTAGTGCCTGACTTTCCTTCATAAACTGAGGTTCTAAGTATCCGCCTGCAACTTAGACTTCAGACCTGTAAGTGTGGATGCCTGCCCCAGTACAAAGCCAGTCTCACAGAGTCAAGCTCCGGGACAGTCCAGCACCTGGTTGGGTGGTGTACACTCAGGCTCAAAGCCCACTGAATGGCAAAAGCGCCTGCCTGGCAAGCGCAAGGTCGTGAGTTCAGTTCCAGGTACCGGAGAAAAAACAAACAAAAAAAAGCCCACTGAAATGGTATCAATTAACTTTTCTACCCACAAGGGCATTGAAACTTGACATCAATAATAGAAATTTCAGAAAGTCCACAAATACATGGAAATGAAACAACACAGTCCTGAACAACCAAAAGGTCAAGGAAGAAAATAAAAAGGAAATTTAAAAATATCTCACAAATAAAAGGAGACATGTGACATATCAAAATATGTGGGCTGGAGCAAAAGTTTTTAGCAATAAAGATCTGTATAGTTTTTAGCAATAAAGATCTATATTAAGAAAGACAAAGATCTCAATGAAACCAACATTATACTCCAAGGGACTAGAAAAAGAACAAAACCCAAAGTTAATATAATAAAGAAAATAATAAGGGTTACAGAAGAAAAAATGAAATAGATGCTAGAAGTAATTGGAAATATCAAGGATTACGAGTAGCTTTTTTTAAGAAAAAAAATACAATAAACGCTTAGCTAAATTAATAAGGGAAAAAATATTCCAACTAAATCAGAAATGAAAGAAAGACATTAAACTGATGCTACAGAAATAGGGTCATTAAGAGATTATTGTGAATAATTAATTATATGCCAATAAATCGGATAAACTAGAAGAAAAGGATAAATTCTAAGATGCATATAAGCTACCAAAAATAAATCACTAAGAAACAGAGTATTTGAATAGACCAATAATGATTAAAGAGACTGGATAAGTAATACAAAGTCTCTGATCAAAGAAAACCCTGGATTTGTTGACTTTGCAGTTGGAATCAACCAAACATTTGAAGAACCTAGGCCAGTCCTCTTTAAGTTTCCAAAAAGCATCAAAAAAGGAGAAACATTCCAAACTCACTTTTACTTTGATACCAAAACTAGACAAAGGTCCTGGGACCTGATAAGAAAAGAAATTACAGACCAATATCACTAATGAATACACATGAAAAAATCCTCAACAAAATACTAGTAAGCAGAATTTAGCAGCAGATGAGGAGAATCATTCTGTATGACCAAATGAGATTTATTCCTGGGATGCAAGGATAATTCATGCAAAAATCTATAAATATGGTGCACCACATTAACAGAATGAACAACAAAAACCATATGATAACTAGGTAAGAAATATATGGGTTCTGCTTGACATCATGAGTGGTGACCACCATGATTGCCCCATAAAAATCCTTGTTGATTTTTCCTACATACTTTAACAGCAAAGAAGAAACAAAAACCATTAGAGTTGTATGTGGAGCTTTTTAACAGAGTTCTGGCTCTGGCCTGTACCAAAGTCTTTCATATTAACCTTAAAATAAACCAGGTACATTCCAGTTAGGATGAAATCATTCTTTTCCTAAACCATAAATATAGCCCTCTTTCTGACCCAAATTGCAGGAAACCAACTGGCCTTGCTACCACCCAGAACCAAATTTCTATGAGAAAATTCCCTAATAAATTTAACTTTGTGCAAACTGAGATCTGTCTGTCTTTCTTTCTTCAGTCTTGCTGCATGTCAGAGCACATTCTCGTATATTAGGAATGGGTCTTTCTGAAACAAGAAAGAATATATCTTAACACAGTGAAGGCCATGTATGACAAGTCCATAGCTAACATCATATTCAGTGGTGAATACTTGAAATATCTTCCTCTATGGTCAGGAATAAAACAGGAAATCCACTCTTATGACTCCCATTTCATGTAGTATTAGAAGTCCTAGCCAAAGCAATTAGGCAAGAGAAAGAAATCAAGAGCATTGTATTTGGAAAGAAGATATAACATTTTGCCTATATGGAGATGATATATTCTTATATGTCAAAAGCCCTGAAAGTTTTACAAAATTTTGTTTAAACTAATAAACAAATCCAGTGACACTACAGAATAGAAAATTAACATTGATCAATCAGTAGCATTTCTGTACACTAATTATTAACTATCATAAAAAATTAAAACATTTAATACAGTTACAGTAGAAGTGAAATACTTAGGAATAAATTTAAGCAAGAGAGTGAAAGATCCATACACTGAAAACTATAAAATATTGATGGAAGAAACTGAAGAAGACACAAATAATTGGAAGTATGTCTATCTGTGTCCACACATTGGAAGGATGTATGTTACTCAAAAATTTATTTTAAGTAATCTATGACTTCAGTGCAAAGCAATCTACAAAGTCAATACAATTCTGTCAAAATTCCAATGACTTTTTTTGACAAGAAAAAAATTCTAAAATTCATATGGAACCATACAACACCCTGAATATTCAAAACAACCTTGAGCGCAAAGAACAAACTTAGAGACATACCATCTGACTTCAATATATATTATGAATTTATAGTAATGAAAGATTTATGGTACAGGCATAAAAAAGAAACATAGGCTAACAAAACAAAGCAGAGAGATATACACAGTAGCTGAGATAAAGAATCAACCTGAGTGACCATCATTGGATGAAAACATAAAGAAAATATGATATGTATACACAATAAAATCCTATTTCATTCTAACAAAGAAGAAAATTCTCTCATTTATGCAGACATGGATAAAGTGATATAATCCAGGCACAGAAAGACAAACTCTTTGTGATCTCACTTGTATTTAGAACCCGATAAGTTTTGAACTTGAAGTAAAGAGTAGAATGGTCGTCATGGACTGGGGAGGTGGCCAACAGGGAAGATGTTGGTGAAAGGATTCAAAATTTCAGTTAAAATAAATTTAACAGATCTACTGTATCACATGGTGACTGAAGCCATGAACAAAGGAAATTCTCTGTAAATGTAGATTTTAAAAACCACATAAAGTAATTCATATGTTAATTATTCATTGAGCATTCCTCAATGTATGTACGTATGTGTGTAAGTGTGTGTGTGTGTGTGTGCATGTGTGTGTGCATGTGTGTACTTGTACTTTAGTACACCATGTACAGGATGTTTATAATTTTTGTCAATTAAAAATTAAATAAAATTTATAAAAGTAAATGGTCTAAGCAGACTGAGGAAATTTCACTTGTATACTTTAATAGGCAAAATTAAAATGATTAGCAGTTTAAGTTGTTCAAGTGTAATTAATTTTTGTTTTTTTTTGATATCAGGAATTGAACTCACGACCTTGTACTTGCCAGGTAGGCACTGTGCCACTGAGCTATCTCCCCAGCCCTCATATGTAATGTCAAATATCATTTTCATTTTGGTTTTGATCTTGATAAGATATTTTTTTTAACCTGAAGTGCTCAACTAGTAAAGTCTACAGTGTCCATGGTGACTACCTATTAGCAAGTTTCTTTAACTGCACTGAATGAAGTTTCCACTAAATGTGTCATTAACAGTGTCCGCACATTTGCAAATATTTTGATAAAAATAGCTAAGTAGTTCTACGTGTTTCAAAATTCAAAATATCAAGGTGAATTTTAAACTTCACTCTGCTGTTGAAGTTTTTGGAACAAATCACAAAAGCTATGATCAGGTAAGGGTTGTATGTACGTGAGTACAGTTAGACTGTAACATTTGGTTCAACTAATTATTGTTCATGTGGCAGCTACTAACTTCTTATGCAACTATTTAATAGAAAAATGAGATCATTTTTATCACAGTGGTTTATTATTTTAGGCAAAATTCCACATTCATAAGAATACGACTATAACAGGTTATATGTATTTCTGAAAAGTTAAAAAGGCTATTTTGTCAAATTGTAAACATAACAACATTTTTAGGGAAACATGGCCAGGACAGACCATATAAACTCGATTCATTTTTATAATCAGAGCACTAACAAAAACAACTACTGTACTTGAGATGACTTGGATGTTGGTAGACTGGAGCTCAACATGCCTGGAGCTGCTTCTAAGCTCAGGAAAAATGCTCAAGAGCAAGTAGAGTAGAAATGCTGTCTTACACACACCAAGACTATAAAAACTACAGGGATCTGATCAGAGGGGCCGCTTAAAGGGTGGGAATGGGAGGAAACACACTGCCAAGAATTAAAAGGGAGTCAAAGCCAGTGGGAAAAAACAAGGAAGGCACTGGGTCAGCTTTGAGAAAGGCTGCTTTTGTCAGTGTAGTCAATGCCAAAATAACTCCTTCTTCTTATAAAGATGTGGAATAATGACTTACACACAGCATCAGGCCTGAAAATAATAAAAGGCAGCAATTGAAAATAAGAGATTGCATGATTTCTGAGAATGCAGGACAAAGAATAGCAGCCAGTATTGGGAAGATAATATAAAATAAAAACATTCAAGAATTGCATTACTGTTGACCATGTCTATTTGTTACGAAGCTCTTCTGACATTCTCATAAGATGAACCAATAATAAAAATAAATTAATAAAAATATACTCTTTTAATTTTCAGCAGCATACAGTGCATAGTATATTGCCCCTGAGGGAATTGAGTTTATTCATGGAGCTGGTGTCTTATTCTTTTCTTTAGTATTTCTATCTATAAAGTTATTTTTCTTCTGGCTTTTTTGTGCACCCCTGACTTCTGCCTCTGGTAGTCCGTGAGTAAAAATTGTTCACCTCTGGACAAGGCCACAGATTAGTTACATAAAACAAAGGAAAATTTTCTCTAACTCTTTTGATAAATGAGAATTAGCTTTTGGCATCCAAAATTTGGTCCGTGAGATATCCTGAGAAGCCTAGCCATTTCTTTTGAGTTTTGATGAATAGAGGACTACACTCTTTACCTTTGAAATCTGACTAAAGAATCATGCTGCACTCCAAAACATTCATTTCCTCCAAAGTTTCTTGGAACTTTTTGTCCAAAGCTTCTTCTTTATTTTCCTGGATCATTTCTGAGACTTTGATCATTTTCTGTTTGGTTCACCCTTATCAGCAAGAGCACTGATACTAATGTGAGTGGTGAATAGGAGATCAGTACCACAAAGGGCAAATTGCGAGGTTATGATAAATTATGAGACAGAGGGAGCCAGGTTAGGAAAGCAGATTTTCCAAGCCTAAAATGCACTCCAACCTTATGAGATAATAAATTTAATAGTATCCTTCAATCTTCTTTCAAATGTGTGTAAGCTGATGATAAACTGTAATTTTTCTATTTCAAAGGGAAAGGGCCACAAACATCTTTGGCCACCAAAAGAGCTCAGATCTTACAACATATTTTGATGAGCTCAGTGTAAATGAATTAGAAAACATACGGGTTGAATTTCTACCATTATACTCATGGGAGGCCCCCTTTTTATTTTTTCTTTAATGAAAAAAAATAGTGCATTGGAACAACAGAATTTAAATTTTTCTGAATCGAATTTGAGAAAACAGCTCAAGAAATTTCTCTGAGTCTGAATGAACCAAAGTTGTTTGCCTAGTCTTTTGTACTTCATCATTTGTTCTGACTTTCTTGGTCTTTAACCTAACTGCCCAATGAAGACAATAAGTAACTTTGTGCAAACTGACTTTAAAGGCAAGCATCCATTTTAGGAACTTCCTCTAATAAAAATTAGGTGCTGCAGTTATTAACCATCTCACAACACCTTCTTTTGAAAATGTTGCTGGTGTATTCATTTTAATGAGAGAAATGGCCAGATAGATTTTACAGAAGGTATTTTAGGGCTATCTTTGGGCCAAATTTTGTTGCAGGTGAATTTTTTTTAGTTGTTCATTTCTCTCTCTCTCTCTCTCTCTCTCTCTCTCTCTCTCTCTCTCTCTCTCTCTCTCTCTCTCTCTCTCATTGCTTTTGCTGTCTTCTGCTGCCATGAGCTGTTGCCCCTCTGCCATGTGCCACTCTGCCTTGGAGCCAGCTGATTGTGAACTGGAATCTCCACAAACTGTGAGCTAAATAAACCTCTCCTCTTTTAACTTTGGGTGTTGCGAATTTTGTCTCAGCAATGAGAAAAGTAACTAAGACACCCCCTCATCACTTTGATAACTACCGTTCAATATGACCACCCAGACAAAAGTACTTTCTATTTTTCTGATCCAACCCT
>NW_004955478.1:3079445-3081415 GCF_000276665.1 Chinchilla lanigera | reverse complement strand
TCTCTCTCTCTCTCATTCTCTCTCTCTCTGTTTCCATTTCTTCATCTTTAGGACCTTAGCCTAAGTCATGACTAATGACTAGTTATCTGTCTCAACATTTTCAATAACTTCTTCCATTGGGACATCCAGTAATATAGCTGGGATCCCACTATCAAAATCTACATTTTTTCTGGTACCAATTCTCCAGTGTCCAAATAGTAATTTTAATTCATCTACATACATTCCTCTGAACTATGATAACATTATTGTGATCAGGGTGCACTTTATCAAATTTAATATGCATATATCAATAAAATATATAAATGATTAAAGCAGAGTTGAGGACATGTAAAAGTCTAGTTGGTCACCATGTTCCCTTAACATAAAAAATTGTATTAATGGCCCCAATTCTTCCCTCTTCTTTGAATTTCTGCCTTTTACCACGTAACTTTGAAGTTTCTCTCTCGAAAATGTAGATTGCTTTAATGAGATTGCTTTAACCAGTGAAATGGTAGTGAGGATGAAATAACAAAAGGGTGGAAAAGTTTTAAACAGCTGAGCTTGCTCATTGTGTGTCGCTTAATGTAATCATGAGAACACGACCAGGATAATCAAAGAGAAAGATGAACAATCTAGGAATAATTCTGCCCCAGCTAAGCTGCTCCTGAGGAGCTCAGCTTTGAGAGTTCAATTCCTGGCTACTCCCAGTAACATGAGTGACCTCAACTGAAATCACAGATCATTGAGTTGAACCTGGTTGAGATCAGCTCTCTTTCCTCAGTTGATCACAGATGCATGTGCTAAAGAAAGACTTACTAGTATATACCGCTAAGTTTGTGTTCTCATTGGTTATACAGCATTACTATAGAGGTGGGTAATGGATACATTCCACTATAACCTCTCCTCTCCTTGCTGTAGAGAACAGGTCAAAAAGAAAACACATCTATAAATCCTTACTGACAATGACATTTTTAAACAGATTTGACTGCCAAGAAAGATTTGAAAAGATAATAGGAATTAATAGGCACCTGATAAGAGCTTCTAAACTAGCATTTGGGTTAGGTAGATTTTGTTTGTTCTTATGAATTTGCAAGGTACCTCAAAGTTATATACTATGTCCTGTAATTGAACATTGTAACCCTATTTATTGAGCACTTTCCATGTGTTCAGTTGTGTGCACAGCTATCCCACGAGGAGGAAAATATTTATTATTTTTTTCATGTAAGGACGCCAAAGCTCATTTCAGCCTCATACATGCCAGTAAAATATTTTTATGACCGTTTACTGGAGACTTCCTAATAGTTTTACATAATTACCTTGTTTAATTTTTATATGAACTAGGAAGTCTACATGAATAAATTTGTTTTCCAGTTGAGACAATCGAGGGTCAAAAGTGTTAAATATTTTGCCAGTGTCACAGAGATATTATAACCATGCTGAGGAATCCATACGTCAAGAACTCTAATTTAGACCTAATTATATCATCTACCATGCTGGAATGCCATGATTCTATTGTAAAAGAAAAATATAGTGGACTTCTAAATTTTCAAAAAATATTATAAATACTTCTCGCTGCAACCACATTTATTGTATCATTCCTGTCACTTTCTGAAATCCTCTTTTGTGCCTTTAGTTGTGCTATCACGGCTGTCTCAAAATCCCGAATCAATTCAAAACGCTTAACTTTCATGGTCATTTTGTGTTTGGGGAAGAGGTAGAAGTTGCATAGTGTGAGACTGGGTGAATAAGGTGGAGGGAAAATACTGTAATGTTTCTATGGTCTTCCTTTCCAGAGGATGGCACTTGGCAGTAGCATTCACCATATTTGTGATCCTAGCTCCTAAAGATACTGCAGAAAGAGGACTTCTAGAACTGTTTTGGAAAGCAGGAACAAAGACTGAATAAATGTGGTCCAAGTGAAAGCGAATATTGTGAGGGGGATTCAGGGCAATGTGCCTTTTATTGTAACAAAATTTTAAACTTTAAACATT
>NW_004955478.1:3018299-3078729 GCF_000276665.1 Chinchilla lanigera | reverse complement strand
TTTAGCTCAGCGGCAAAAGCGCCTGTCTGGCAAGCGCAAGGTCGTGAGTTCGGTTCCCGGTACCGGAGAAAAACCAAAAAAAAAAAAAAAAAAAATCTCAAGATTAGATCTGTGATGTAAACTCAGAAGAAACTCTTGGAACACAGCATTTTGGCTCTTTGATGTATTGTTGCTTAGGCCTGAGGAATTACATTGGGATTAACCGTCATTCAGTAGTTTAAGAAATACCTTTGAATACCTTAAATATTTAACACTTTTGACCCTCGATTGTCTCAACTGGAAAACAAATTTATTCATGTAGACTTCCTAGTTCATATAAAAATTAAAAGAGGTAATTATGTAAAAATATTAGGAAGTCCCCAGTAAATGGTCATAAAAATATTTTACTGGCATGTATGAGGCTAAATGAGCTTTGGCGTCCTTACATGAAAAAAATAAATATTTTCCTCCTCGTGACTTTGATACAAAGAGAATTGAGTTAGGCCGTCAAAGTGCTGAATTGTGTAAGATGACACAGAAATGAGATAATACACTTTTATGAATCAGGAATGCAGAATTCATTGGTGCATTCTGATGGGGTTGATGATAATTGAGAGCAGTAATTAAGCACATGTAAATAGAGGACCTTTAAAATATGTCAGCGGGTGTGTATTTTGGATGATTATGTTAGAAGCTGGACAACTGCTATGCAACTTGTGAAATTTATAACATTCTAATTATCCACTAAGTAGGATATTTATATTTAAAAAAGCAAAATGCTTTATTAGTTGGGTTCCATGATTAGTAGGCTTTAGACTATGATACGTTGGAAAATTAGAAAAGCTACCATTATGAATGAGCAAATAATGGACACATGATGCTGGATATACCTGAAAAATTTGAATGAGAGCCAATATAGAAAGTAATGATTGCTCTAAAGTAAGGATACTACATTTTTGGACTTAATTTTAGAAATGAGTTGGAAGAAGTAAAAACGGCATTCAAGTAGAATTTTTGCAATGTGTTTTCCAAGCTGAACCCAATATATGATGAAGGCAGTACCCAAAGAGATTCAGTGAATCTAGGACATGAATACAAGGTGACTTGGCCAGGAGGAATAGGATCAAGGACAAATCTAAGGGCTCCTGTTGTGGTAGAAAAGTGGACATTTTGGGGTTGGACCAACCTTCAGTCCTAACTCTGATTTGTACTAGCATGACCTTGATGGTAATAGTAATGTCTACTTGTGAGTAATTTTGCTATGAGAACCATAGGAATCAATGCATATAAATTGGCCACCAGTAGTTGTGACTCTATATGTTCTAGAACTTTTCTTCATTCTCTTTTCACTTTGTATCCCAAAAGAATTTTCTCACAAACATGTTCCCATGAATTACTTTAGATGTTTTTATCATGTTAAGAACAGTACCTGCATTCCAGTGGAGTAGCTCTGCTTTGCCAGTAAATGGAAAAGTTCAAATGAGGTCTCTACACATTCATCATCAAGGGTAGTAAGATTTGGCATTATGTAGATTGTGCACTGCATTACTTTAGAAATGCTGGGAAAATTGTACCTTTGCTCCTGGTTCCGTATGTGTAATACTTTTTCTCTCTTATATAGACAGACAGACAGACAGATGTACAATCACATATGCTATTGTTAGCTATGTTGTATGGCCCAAATAACCCTTTTGTTATTGACAGAGACTTATTGTTAATGGTAGAGAATGGGAACCCACATCATAACAACTCTTGATAATTTAAAAATTTAGGTGGTCGAATCTCCTTAGATCATAGGTATTTTGCCCTGATGCAAGGGGTAGTAATAAAAGCTATACTTTGAAAACGTCTTAACTACACATTATGGGCTTTGCACATTTTCCTTACTAACCACTGTGGTAGGGATGAGTTTCTGATCATACCACATGTGGCAAGGGAAGAATGACACACAGCGAGATGAAATAACTTGCTGAAGGTCACTTATTTAGTACAGGTTTCAGAGTTTCATTCTATTTTGTACCACCCTGGCTTAGTTATGACATGTTTTGTTTTTTCTTGAGTTTGTGTTATCAGTACATTTCAAACCACGTCTTCTTTGCAGAGATTGTATTAGCCATTTGTCCAGTTATTTAGACAGTAGAACTTATAATTCCCGGGAACTGCAACCAAGTAAACTGGTGTTACAACACCATGACAGAAAAAGTAGAACAATGTGCCTTCCCCTAGGGCTGCCCGTCACCTTCCTTTTTGTGGGAAACACCTACTTCTCAGCTGAGCAGGGCACATTCTAATACAGAAGACCCCCAAGAGCACAGGTGTCTGCATTATATGCTGAGTATCAGTAAAACTTGGTTTTCTTATTTTAAAATGAAAACAAACATAACTAGAAATTGTACTATGTCTTTTCCATGCCTACAATGAATTGCTTCAGGCTTCCAGGGTGCAGCTATGCGTCTTCAGGAGAACGCTACAATAATGCGACATAAAAATTTGAGTCTAGAGAACAAATAATCATTTAGCTCTGTACTGAAAGTTTAGGAGGAGACAAGCTGAAAAAGACTGAAAGAGGTCATCTAAGATTAACACTTTAGAGCCTCCAGTTGCTATAGAAACAGAGGATTCAGGCAAGCAGTTCAGCTGTCCAAGAGA
Source organism: Chinchilla lanigera (assembly GCF_000276665.1). Taxonomy (NCBI): domain Eukaryota; kingdom Metazoa; phylum Chordata; class Mammalia; order Rodentia; family Chinchillidae; genus Chinchilla; species Chinchilla lanigera. The sequence continues at coordinate 3,076,101 of NW_004955478.1, read as the reverse complement.
TTTGAAGGATAAAGTGTCTCTAAATGTCAAAAATTATTATCAGGCTTAACTGGAATTGGCTTTTGAGCCTCGGTCTGTGGTTATACAGCACTCGTTCTTCAAATGCCCTTTCCACAAGGGGTGGCTGACCCTTGAACTTGTGAGAACTCCAGCATCCTATGTCCTGACTGCCAGCATGCTGTTCTGGAAGCTCAGAGACCCTGTGGCTGATTGACGGGGTCACTATTCGCTGGTAATGAGAGGCTTGTGCATAGAATGCCATCGGCCAAGCTGTTTATTTAAAAAAATCACTGTTAACCTCTGTATTTTTCCACTGGTGAACTTTTTTAATTTTTTGGATATGGAAATAGCAGATAATTTTATTGACCTGGACATTTACTCTCATATTAAACAGCCGAAAGATTTAAGGAGTGCTCAGAGATTTACAGTGCCTTGGTGTAATGAATGTCTTATGTTACTGGGTCTGGGCCAATATACCCACTACCTTATAATTTTTTTCCATGATTACTTTGCTTCAGGCCATTTGTACATTACTAACAACTAGATTTCACTTCCTTCTCCAGTGTGATGTTTCAAAACTTCCTGGAGGCCATTCTGGCTTACTCTTTCAAGTAAATCTCTCCTTCGTAATTCATCATTGTCTGTAGAACTTCTGGTCTTACTGATGACCCATGATCTGCTCTTAGCAGGGAACTGGGTGCTAAAAGCCATCTAGAGACCAGCTGTAGAGAAGTTTAGCAATGTTTGGACACCATTCTTAGGTGGCTGTTCACAAGTCCAATTGACTTTTCTATTCTATCCCATCATTACTATTTAACTCCAATTTGAAACCTTTCTCCTCTTCTTTTTCATTCCTGAATCCTCATTATAACCCCCCAATAGAATTGAGTTTTGTGAAGTGTTTGCTTTTATTTTGATTTTTTTGAATCAACAGAAGATAATACTGGACAGTTAGTACCAGGAGAATCCTGGAAAGGGCATCATTTAGAGAAAACCTAAAAATTACAAAGTAATGAGATTGATTTCCATCATTTTCACACAGAATACTGGCTTTTATCCCATACCCACTCCCCTTGCCCCTGTCTGGGGATTGAATTCAAGACCTGGCAGCATAAGCATTGCTTTAGTACTGAGCTACACTCCCTGCCATATATCACAGGGCAAATGAACCACACACAGTATTTTAAATAGAGTCTGGTTTATACACATAAACTTCAACAGATGAGTGCCTGAAGTTTGTCTATTAATGGTGTCAATAAAAAACTTCAAAAATTCTCCAATGAATAGTTGAATTGGATGAGGACACTAGCGTCTGGAGTCTGACAAACACAATTCTAAAAGAAGGAGTCTGCTACTGAAAATTGAAAGCTAATAATGTCCTTTGGATTGTTAAAATGCATTTTTGCCAAGTAATTCAAAGCATTCTTACGTTGAGACCTATGTAAAGGTAACACTACAATAATAGCACAGTGACCATTATTTAGCAAGTACATAAACTACTCAGCAAATGATTTGAATTAATTAGCTTACTTAACACCTGCTTGATTATTTTCTGAAATCAATGTCATGATGTCGCTATTTTAAAGACAGAAAAACAATTAAATCACTCCCTGGGAGGTTGGAAATCAGCATCAGCAAAGAAGAAATTTTAAATGCAGGCCACTGACTTAAAAGCCCAGGCACTTTGCCACTCACTATATTTTCTGTACTGCTTTCTGAGAGGAAACCAGCAAGGGCTGTTTGTCCTCCATTAGTGGGAAAACGGAGCTCAAAAGTGGGAAACTAGTGATTGTTCAAATTACCAAGAGTTATAGGACATTCAGATTAATATATAGATAGCAGAAGCCAATGTTTAGAAGGCAAGGATTTTCTGTATGCATCTTACCATTAAAACTAGTCATTGATTTTTTTTACTTCTAATTAGGTGCCAAGTACTACATACTAAGCACCTTATCCTTCAGCTCTCAATTCTTGCAACTGAAACTGATATTCCTAGTAATCTTGTTACATAGACAAGAAAACTAAGCACAGGCAGAGTGAATAACTTGCTCATGACCACATGGGTAGTAGAAAACTAAGCAGATCACAGCGAATAACTTGCTCATGATCACGTGGGTAGTGAGCGACAGTACTTTGCCTCTAGGTTGTAGAGTCTATGTGCCATTGTACCTGATTCTCTTACCTTTCTTTTGACATCTTAGTAACTGAGTACTGAAGCTTCAGGGCTTCAGTCAAAGTCCCTTATCTTCTGAGTGATACAGACCAAATAAATAATGCATGAGATCAGCTAATAAAGAGATCATGGAAATACTGAATAGCAGACAGCATTGAAGACAAAATTAGTAATTATATCATAAGAATATGACCTAATCTGGAACTACATATGGTTCAGATTGAATCCAAACCCATGCAAAGTCGACAACCCCCTACTTTTGCCTTGCTTTCACTGTGAAGTTTATGCTGACAAGACAAATATTACTCACTGTGTGCATTGTTTGATTAATAATGCCATTCTCTCCCTTTTGTTTTCTCACTCCAAATTCACACTACTACAAGTCAGGTGCTCGGGCACTTTTAGGAATAATTCTGAGTAGCATTCTGTGGCTGATCTGCATATATGCAATCAAAATTGGTACTGCAGATATAAAAGAATGGGAAAAGATCACCATATGTTCGTCCTGCTGAAAAAAATAACTTTTGACAATATTGGATCATCTAAGCTGGAGACACTGAGTGGCTGAGACGCTGCAACAGACTTGGCTGGTGTTACAATAACAAGGCAGGTCACAACAGCCTCAAGCTTTCCAACGTTCTGCGGTGACTCATTTTGTCCAGATGGCTGTCCAACCGATCCAGCAGTGTGTGGTGAAATAACCACCTATTGCCTTTTTCTTTGCATAAAACCAAGAATATACACGTGTGAGTTTATGTCAAAGCCATTCGCTGTATTATTCTCTTGCATATTTTTGTACCAGTGCTACATTGTCTTAATCATCAAGCTTTATACTAGGTCTTTTGCATCTTTATTGTCCTTACCTTTAGAGCTTTCTTAAAATCATCAAAATCTTCATTTTAACATTGCATATTAATACTGTTGATCATTACTTCATTTTTGCTATTAAGAATTTTTTTCTATGTTTTATCGTTACATGTGGGGCTTGCTTTGGGTAGATGTGTCAATCAACTTACATATGCTTACTGGTATCCTTAATTTTCTAAGGGTTTTTGAAACTATAAATAGGTGTTAAATTTTGTCACATTCTTTTAGGCATTCATAATTGCATAATATTCTCTTTCTCTATGTGGGAAATCACATTGAGTTCACTCTTGCCTATGTGAAATAAAGCTCAGTTGAACTTAGTTCCATTCATTTAATGTTACCAGATTTACTTTGGTAGTATTTCCTGAAATATTTTTATATCTAACTTCATGAGTGGGTTTAACGTGTAATTTTCCTGTTTTTGTAAATTTCTTCTTAGATGTTGAAATCAGGACTTGTACCTTTCATCCTCAAAAGTTAGTTATTTCTTTATTTCTTAGTTTCTGAGTGTATAAGACTAACGTATATTTTTCTATAAATGTCTGGCTAAATTAACCAGAGAAATGTCCTATGTCCAGATATTTTGACAAGAAATATTTTATAATAACACATTTAATTCAACATATATCTATTTCTTCATTGGTATTGGTTGGCTATGATTTTAAGAATTTTGAAAATTTAATTTTACTGCTAATTTCACTGGCATAAAATTATTCATAATTATACTTTTAAGAATTTTGCTGTAGGATCTGTAGTGATGTTACTTTATACATTCCTCATATTAATGCCTTATGTTTTATATTATTTCCCATTGCTAATATTTTCTCACATTTATTAAAATTTTCAAAGAAAAAGCTTTCATTTTGTAGATTTTCTATATGGTATGATTGTTTATTATTTATTATTTTCTGCTTTTCTGTTTCTTTTTCTAGCTTTCTTTGTATTTTGAACTTTTTGTAGCTTCATGACAATCTTAAATACTTAGTTTTCTTTAGTATATTAATTAATAGCTACAAATTTCCTTCTTAGTATTGCTTTGTCTTGATTTCATAACTTTGTATACATAATATCTTCACTTTTACTTGGTTAAAAATTTTGTAATTTGCTTTCTTATGTTTTTGAGTCATGAATTACTTAGTATTTTATTATTTACTTTCCAAATACTTCAAATTTTTCCATTTTCCTGTTACAATTTACATCTTTTCACTGTTTGAGTTTTAACTTTTTCAAATTTGTCAAGAAATGTTTCCCTGTTCAGAATTTGATCTTTTGTTAAATATTTTACATGTACCTGGAAAGAAAACTAGAACTCTATAAATCTGGAATTGTTGAGTGTGGTGTTCCATATTACAGTTAAGTTCAACAGACTAATCAGCTGTTTAAATGTATATTCAATTAACAATATTGTGGATTTACTTATTTCTTTTTCATCATTTTTATGTCAATCATGTTATAATATGCATATAAACTTAGGACTTTTATATTTTTGTTAAGTATACCCATTAATTATTATCAATATATTTATTTACTTTTAGTAAACCTCTTGCATTTAATTCCAAATTATTTCATATCACAACAGAAAGATTTGGTTTTCTTTGATTTTTCTTTACAGTGAACAAATTTTTCTTAATTTTTAAATTTTTATTAGTACATGTTTGCAGTATATGCAATTTATGATCATTTTGGGGAGTGAGTGCATGTTCATAATACATCTTATTTCTTGTTTCTTTAGTCTATTTCCCTTCCTTTCCTCCTCCGCCTTTTCTGCTTCTTGTAATTTTTAAATTCTAACAGGTAAATTTGATTCTTTTTAAAGATTAATATTATTATTAAATTCTCCATCTTTTCATCCATTCATTTATTTTGATCATTTTCCTCTGTTTTAAAGTTTATCTACTAAGGTTAGTATCTAGATCATTTGAGGGTCTTCTCTTGCTTAATTTTCCTTGGTTTTCTGGTAAATTGTCTGTGTGTCTTTAAAATTTTGATCTCACACCAAACTTTTGTAAAACAAATAAAAATAAAAATAAAAAAGAGCAATAGAAATTGAATATAATTCCTCCAAAAGTTGTCCTTTCTTTTATTAGACATATTGTAAGGTTTGGCGCGAGTAAAAGACGGAATGAAGGTAAAGAAAGCCTTTATTGCCGGTCACGGGAGGGCTGCTAAAGAGACGCAAGGACTCTCTGAGGAGAGGGCAGAGAGACAAAAGATATATTGGACACAGCTGAGGGCAGGAGTTTTTGGGGGGTGGTTTAAGTGAGTTAACAGATTCTACTTGGGAAGGAAGGATTGCAGGTGCGTAAAAATAAAATGGGAAATTGTGGTTAGACTGAGGAAAGAAGGCGGAAGTTAGTCTGGGAGGGACGCATTGTTTTAGGCTCTGCGCCATGCTGGATGGCCACCACGATGACCTGGCACGGGTGGGAAACCCATCACATATACTACGAGCAGAAGATCATCTCAATCTAATCAGTAATTGAGCTTGGTCAGTGCCCGCCTGCAGGTTTACTTAGGTTCACCCACCTCTGCTGCATCACTCATTTTCTGCTTGGATCTTTGTAGGTATCTCCTTGGTCTTGAAGTATTCCAGTTCAATCCTTCTGAGTTTGAGCATAGATGTCTAGAATGCAGCTTCAGTGTCTTACAATCATCTTGGAGAGATAAGTCATCAAGTTATAGATACAGGACCTTTTATATCCTAAGAACCTGGAAACTGGAAAATTTCACCTTACCTACTAGTCCTACTGTCACTTATTGTTTTTTTTTTATTTTAAAAATAAAAGGAATAAAACATTAACAGACAGACAACCTTTCACAAAATAGCAAAAGAACAGTACAGACAATACAGAGTTACAAACAGAGTGGTAGGAAATTAACAATGCTTGTTGCACTGTTACTGACTGACTGAGGTCTTCCTGGAATTTTGAGGAAAAAATGTAATAGGTAAATCTTCTATAATTAAATCCATGCCTCTCAGATGCTTTAAATTGAGCGCTTTCATCTTCCACCCCAACAAGTTCAGAACTTGACAAATATTTTCTGCTTATTGAAGAGTTTTCTCCTTAGGGCATCTTTGGTAATGCCTTGTCAGCTTTTGCTTGGCTAGACAAGAATCTTCATGGAAAAAACAGCTATCAGCTTCCAGATCTTTTATGTTCAGAATTTTAGTTCATTTAGACCTTGTTGCTTTCATCATTGTCTGATGCCTTCAAAATGTATTTTTGTTGTACAACTTTTTTTCTCCTATGTGCCATAGAAGGAGCAAGAATTTGCCAGCCTATGCCACATTTTATCTGGAAAACAAATGCTTAATAAATTTTATTGCTTATTTGACAGTCCATTGACTTTTCTAAGTAATTATTAATACATATATTTTCAGAATTGTTATACGGAGCAAATTTTTATCAAGTTTTCTTTTATATATGATGTATATAAACCTTTAAGTTAAAGTTTTTGTCATTGTCTGCTTTGCTTTGCTTTTCATTTTTTGAGTCAGGTTCTCACTATTTAGGGAAGTTTGCTTTAAACTTACTAAGTAGGCTGGCTGCCCTTGAACTTGCAATCTTCCTCCCTTAACCTCCCAAGTACTGAATTACGAGTATGTATTACCATGTCCAGCAGTTGACTGCCCTCAAATCTGGCATAATGACATTGTGTAATCGGAAAAATAGTTTCTAGGAATTTTCCTAAGATTCATACAGGGATGTCTACCTGTAATTTGATTATACAACACATATCTATGAATCCTATGCATATACCCCACTGGCAGTATATATCAGTTATATTTTAATTGTAATTTCTTGAATTACCAAGTGCTTTTGGCACCTCAAGTACAAAGTAACATGAGAAGTCAATGGAAAAAAACAGAGATATTAACTGTTTCCATTTACAATATATTGATCTTTGCAAAATTTATAAAAATACATGCTCATGTGACCACATGTGGCCAGGGATCTTCGTAGGACCACAGGAAAGGGTCAAGAAGGGAGAAAGTCTGTAAAACTCTTCTGGCTCATGGAAAAAATCATTACTGTTAATAACATACATTCTCACTATTTCCATCATCATAATAAACAAATAAGTACAGTGCTACCTAACCACAACCAATAAAAATGTTGGCTGATCTCTACAGGTAGGATGATGTCTATTTGCCTCGTTCTGATCTTTAATAAAACTTTCAAGGAGCATAAAAATTAGGAGGTATTATATTTGTTTGAATATTCAAGAAAAGTAGACAGCCCTTGAAGAAAATAGGCATTGTAACATTCTAGTAGTGTTAGAATGAATTTTGAAATCAAGAAGCCTAGTTTCAAATCCTAGCCTCATAACATAGCAACTGTATAACTCAGCTGTATGACTCTAAGCCAATGCCCTTGTGTCCTCATCTGTAAAAGGGAGATACGTGTGTATAAGTGCTTGTTAAGTGTGCATGTATGTCTATTTATATACAGATACATAATGTATATTGATATCTATGTTATATTAACTTTCCCCTCCCTCTCTTCCTTCCTTTCTTCTTTCTTTCCATTCTCTTTCTTTTTCTTCCTTCATCACCCTTTCTTTTCATTTGTATAGCCTTAGCGTACATAAGTACTATATAATATTTTTGATTAATATTATTTCGATCTATTCTTGACAAAAAAGAAAGGTCTTCCTCTGTCTACTGTATTAGCATTGCTTACTGTATTTAATCAGGAACTCATGGAACGTAAAATATGTTTTCAGATAAATGACGCGTCACTAACCTTTTATATGCTGTGGCATACATGGCAGCGTGCAGAGAAGAAATGTGTTGAGACAAGATCTGTCTTTAAAGCTCAAGCTATACCTTAGAGGCAGCCAAACTGCAGGCCATTCTTTCAGGTCTTTTGCATGCTCTGGGGCTCCGTCCTTCAAGTGGATACTAAAGGTGACACTAAAAGTGTCAGGCTATTGGCTGTAAGAATTATTCAAAGGATGATTCCATTTAAGGAAATGTTACTTTAAAGACATGAAATGGTGAAACTGAAAGCTATCGTAATTTTACTTAAAGTGAACTTACAATAACATTGGATTGGAGTTTCATAATAAATATTGAATATTAGTGTTAAAATTATAAATGTTACCTTTTTGTATTTCTCTTGCTTGGTTTCTTCAAGACTTTTCTCTCAGAAATTTCTTAGGGACATAATCTATGTAAACAATAATCTTCTCAACACATGCTACTGACAGGTATGATTGTATACATATGCTATGGTACAACATATGAGCCACATATAAACTTACAAATTCAGGAATTAACTAATTCATTCCTTTCCTGCTACCTTTTAATTTTGTCTTATTTTTAGTTCTGATTGCAAAATGAGAAGGTAAAATATTTGACAAAAATTACTAATTTTGGAAATTAGATTTAATTTGAAAGTATAAATGGTGATCTGTTAGTCAGGTATAAAATATATTTTTACTTTTTCATTACCAGTATAGTCTATGAATATTATAAATTTTTTTTCCATGCTGGAGATTGAACCCAATCTAGGAAAAGATTCTGCTCCATTACAAACCCAGGCCTTTTTATTTTTTGTTTGAAGACAAAGTCTTCCCAAGTTGCCCAGACTGGCCTTGAACTTGCAAACATCATGCCTCAACCTCCAGAGTAGCTCAGATTACAGGTGAGTGCCATCATACCCAGTCAAATAGAATAACTTTTGGAGATAGAAATAATTTTCACTTGAATGGTATTCCCAAGAAGTTGCACAAATGCTTATTTTGTAAATGAAATGATTAAAATGTTGCAGTAGGATCTGTTAGTCTGGACAACTGCCCCATAATTTAGGTGACTAGAAATTCATCTTATTACAACACCATATGCATGTTAATTTCAATGGGTACAGGTTGCCTCTTCCACTAGACACTGAATATTTTGTGTGCAGTGAACACATTGTCTGCATCCTTATATCCTGGCTGCTTAACTGCATGTCTCTGATTAGAAAGCATTCATTGCCCTGAGCTCTGTGTAAAGTAAGAGGAGTATTTTGTAATTGTCAAGGTGGCCCTTAGGTTGCAGTTGGGTTGCTAATAGATGAATGTGTAGGACAAAGTGTCCGGAGTTACAGTGTCACTAAGAAGGTAGCACTGTTAGCTAAGGGCAACTGCACAAGAAAGGGCCAAACTAGGGAAAGAGAAGGCAACATGGAGACTGCAAGGAAAGAGAAGCCCAAGAGGAAGAAGTGGTTCTCTAGGAGATAAAGGGGTGAAAAATGAAGGTAGCAATGAAGAGGGTGTGGAGGTCAGAGGCAGATGACAGAAGGTATGGGTTTGGAGGAGTATTTGTCTTGTCTAGGATGGGAAAGCCTTGGAGATGTTTAAATGCTGGTGAATAGGAGCCAATGTATATGGAGTGGTTGATGATTCGGATATGGAATAATCAATCAAGAGAGCTGAGCCTAGGAGAGATCCAGTTAGGGCTGGAATTTAGAAAGCAGATGGTAGATGGCACACTACTTCCTTGGAATGGAATGAGGGATTCAATTCAGCTTAATTTGCAGGCCCAGAAGGAAGTCCAGAACTTTTGTTCGCCGGTTGTAACCTCTTTGCAATTGGACAGTATGGTTATCTGCAGCAAATTGGAATAAGAGGTAGGGTTAAAACTTTGAAGAGTTTAAGAAGGTTTTAAAGAGTTCTTTGGAGAGTAAGAGCTGAATAAATAAATTCAAAAAGTGGTTGAACAGTGTCAGGAATGCCTTGTGGCTAGAAGCTGCACAATTTTTTTGTTTGTTTGTTTTTTCTCCGGTACCGGGAACCGAACTCACGACCTTGCGCTTGCCAGGCAAGTGCTTTTGCCGCTGAGCTAAATCTCCAGCCCTGAAGCTGCACACTTTTTGAGGGATCATTCTGTAAGTCTCTGTGATTTTCTCCAGGCAGGGAGGAAAGTGACACATTCACCTTGTCTAGGTGGGTGGGACAGAAAGACATTTGAATAATGGAGATGATTATGCTGTCAAAGAAGTCTTCAGGGCTGATGAATGTGAAAACTTTTCAGGGAAACAGCAGACCAGGAAGGGTTTTTGAATGGGATCAACAAATGTTCGAAGACTTGGAGATTTTGTGACCAGGAAGAAAGAGAAATTCGCGCTTGAGGGAGGGTGCTAGCAGTTTAGGGGACTGTGGCCAGAGGAGTTAAATGGCATTTAATGACATGAAGGCTATACTGAGCGGTGGGAAAGAGCAGCTAGAGAAACCTGCAGGGCAAGTGAACTGGAGATGCGGGGGTCAAGGAATGGAGAGAGCAAAGTATGAGAGTTATCATCCATGTGCTTCCATTGAGATCGTAGGAACCGGGCTAAGGGCTCTGAAGAACATGAGGGGACACTTGGGAATTGAGTGATGACTGCAATAAGGTAGGGCAGAGAAAAGCCAAACTGCAAGAACTTGAAAGGCAAACAGCTAATGGATTTGAGACTGCTGCACAGGGACCTGAGTTGTCTCTGTAGGCACCAGGTCCTAGTTTCTTAGGTGAGAGGAGGAGTCCTAGGTAATGAGGTTAAAGATGTAGGTGAGTTGGACGTGCAGTGGAATCTCCCCGTGGTAGAACGGATTTCACTTATTTACTCAAGAAGGCTATTCCTGTTCTAAAGCTGTGATGATCAAGATCAACAAAATAGAGTAACTCACATCATCTATCAAATTTCCATTTTAAAAGAAGATAGAAAATAAGCGCAAGGGCTGGAGATATAGCTCGGTGGTACAAGCACTTGCCTGGTAAGTGCAAGGTTCTGAGTTCAATTCCCAGCACCAAAAAAAAAAAATCTGTGACAAGAAGTGCAAAATAATACAGTCACACACACGCACCCCGTAATCCTCCTGGTGGTTTGCTAATTAAAGAAGAGTATCGTGGAGCATATATACTGTATATGGAAATTACATACAATCTCCACAGGTAAAGAATTATAAACTTAGTCTTTGCTATCCTTTAAAAGAGGTCCCATATCCATCTGAGTGTGGATTGCAACCAGTGAATTTTGATGACAAACTTACAAAGCAAGAAGAAAGGAGATCTTTTGTCCAAAGGATGTTTGGCTGTATGAATCTAGGATAACAGATATTTGATCTGTCAATAATATGTCATGTGGCAATAGGTTTAGGAAAGAAACATCTAGCAAGGTAATAACAAAGACAGAGTGGAGGGAGCGGGCGGAATCAGGCCCTGTTAAGTGCTTCCTAAGAGCAGAGAGGGAGCAGACATCACAGTAACACTAAGAGCAGGACAGGCTCAGGGAACAGCACCTGTGCCATAAGGTCATGGAGGTGGGTTTGAGGAGTGGACATCAGCAGAAGCAGAGCCTAAGGAGAGAAATAAATAATAGATCTGAATGAGGATCTATCTGTTTGAGAAAGGCAAATAAATTTAATAAGCTGCAAGATTTTCCATAATCTAAAAGACATTGCAGGGATTCAGCCATTGTCCTTGTTGCTGAATTCCAAGCAGAAGACCTGGAAGTTAGAGGCCTGGACTCCAAAGCTTAGGCAGCAAACATGTGAATAGCAAGGCCAGTGAACACTCTATGGCTTCATCTGCAGACCCTAAGCATCCTGCAAAGGTCAGGCATGGAATAACCTCATCCAAACAACTTCAGGATCCGAACAACTTCAGGATCTGTCATTGTTCTACGTATTTCCCTGAGATTGTTTCTGATCATCTTCTACAACAGAAAATGCAAAAGTGCCCTCTCTTCAGTTTCTCTTGGTGATCTGACAGGTAGGTAGTCAGGTTCCTGATAGATTGAGGGGAGGAATTACTGGAAGGTAAAGTGGAGCTTTAGTGCCATTCAGCTAGAAAGTGTTCGCGCATGGGGTGCGGGGGAGTCAGGATTCCTGAATGACAAGGTGGCTATGGAAATGGAAAGTGGATCATAACCTTAAGAAGAAGCAGGTTGGAGAGTGAAGAAAATGGGGCATCATCTGGGGAACGTCCTCTGTAATTAGCATCACAAAAGAGTGCTGGTTTGGCCTGAGAACCCGAGCTCCAGCAACACTGTTGTGTAAAGAAGCAAGAAGCAGCCCGACCCGGTACCGCACCTTCTTTTCGCAGTTTGCAGCAATTTCCGTGCAAAGTGGACCTGAGTAGACCTGGCCAACCTTGCCTCCTGCAGCAGCCAGAAGCCCTGACTCACAGACTCTCCGCTGACTAAAGTTTCACACTGACCTTCTGAGGCTCGGGAGGCTGGGCTTTAACTTCTCTAGCAGGCCCATTCAATGCAGGAATCATAATTTCCTAGGACACAGTGCAAGGTGAAAGGGTTCACTGTATCACCAAAAATGGCCCAATAATTCAGGCCTGGGATTGCAGCTTAAAGCACCTCCTCATTTTCCAAAGGAGTTGAAATGGTAACAATCCCTTAAAGGACAGTTTTAGAAACATCGGTGCCCCCTCACTTACTTTTTAATAAAAGCCTTGGTACGTGTAATGCTAGTGGTCATGGGAAAGGAGAGGAAGAGATTCTCCATAGTGTAACTTAAAGTGACAGCGTTAGAATATTAGGACTGTCAGGAATCAAAACAAAAACACATCCACTTTCTAACAGTGGGATCCAAAACGTTCTGTTTCTCAGATGAGTCCAAGCCTGCCCATTCCTCAGACTCTTTTTTTTCTCTTTTTCCCTAAGAGGTACTATTTATGTGACAAAGAAGATCTTTAGGAACTCAGCAGTACCAACTTACAATCTTGTACTGAATTAAAATCCTCACATTCTGTTACTGTAAAGAAGGGCAAATAGGGCATGCTTGGAGGTTTATTAGTCACCTTGAGCTATTTTCCAAAGACTTTAGATTTGAAAACAACTGAACCACAGTGGGGAAGCTCTTTATTTCTTTTCTCTTGCACCTTTGTGTATTTTAAAGGAAATGCAATCCATATACTTCTGGGTCCTCCACACTTAACTCATCAAGCAGGATTTGTTCGTTATTTGATGTCTTGGCTGTCTTCTGAGCCACATCCGTATGAGTTGCAAAGCCTTTCATTTCTAGAAATAGGAAGCTGCATTTCATGCAGTGGAAATGAGGATGAACTCTCCAAGGTTTTTGATTAGTTAGAAGCATACTTTATTCTACTTTTTCAGAGGAATATCAGCCCAAGAAGTAGCTTTAAATTTTCAAATGCATAACATTGGCTAAATTTTTGTGAGAATATAATTGGGAGTAGGAAAAAGGGGAAAAAATGTTCCTAAGAGCACATATCATTAATCAAAATAGGTGAATACTTCTGATTAAGCTAAATCAGCCTTAACTAAAGTGAATCATTGAAGATCATAAAATATGATCCTATTGCTGAATTGTTTTTTAAACTTTATGACTGAATTGTTTTTTAACTTTATGACCCCAAAGTGAATTTGAAATATCTATTTTTTTTTTCAATATCTTCCACTCGGAAAATTGAGAGAATTTTCTAAGAACAAAGCTATTTTCATGTCTTAGAGAAATATCCTGTTATCTTGGAGCTTCTTTTACAGTTGCAAAAAATTTAAATGCAAACAATTTAGGAAATACTGTTCTTAATCCAAGGTTTATCTCTTTTCTTGCAGTTTTAGGAAGAAATTCCAGGATAGGTAGAACACAAAACCCAGGCTTAAGCCTGAGTCTTTGAAATTCTTTCTCATTGTGGTTCCGTTGTCATCCTAGAAACTGGACTGCACTCTCCTGGGTGAAGTAGTTAGACTTTTCTAATCTAGCATATGTCTACTCTATTTCTCTGTTTTACATTTTTAATGGGAATTAGCAGTGTCTGATATTTACTGATTTGTTATTTATTCACTTAATATTTTCTTTCATCACTGGGACTCTTCACCTGTCTCTGTGCCTCATTACTGGACAAAGGAATGGCAAGCACTCCATCAGTCTTTACTGAATTTTATTGTAATTGTTTAACTTGACACACAGTGACACAGATTATGCACCAGCCCATAGGCTAGATGTTAGAAGCAAAATGAAGTAGAAACTAAGGTTTCTAGTATGAGGAACCCCCCAACTATATGCACAGACAAAATAAGCCTATGACTCCAGTGGAGGGCAGTAAAGCAAATTTGCTTGAGAGACAAGAATTCTCATCTTCAGAAAATAGAATAGAAGGAATATTATTCTAACAGAAGGTTCAAACTGCCCCAACTCATTCTATCTGTGAAGGCAATATTATCCTTACATCAAATCCAGAAAAGAACATCATAAGAAAAGAAAACTGCCAATCAATATCCTTCATATATATGATATATAATATATGTTTATATAATATAATATATATTATATATGTGTGTATATATATATATATATTCCTCATGAACACAGGCAAACCAATCCAACATGTACAAAAGATTATATAACATGATCAAGTGACAGTTGTCTCAGGAATGCAATGCAATAGTTTACCATCTGAAGATGAATCAATATATCATATTCGTAGAGTGAAGGAAAAGTATCTCTAGTCATCTCCATTATTGCAGAAAGAACATGTGACAAAAATCTGAAAACTTTAAAAAGCAAACCACTCAGGAAAACGAGGAAAACTCTTTCAGTCTAATTCAGAGCATACACAAAAAGTCCCAGTGAATGTCATACTTAATGACAAAAGAATGAAATATTTTCCCAAAAATCAGAGGTGAAACAAGAATGCTTACTTTTGGTAGTTGTACTTTGTATCTGCTTAAATAGTAATCATAATTCAGCAAGAAAAAGAAATGAAAAGTATCCATGTTTAAAAGGAAAAATAAAGTTATGTCAACTTGTGAATGAGTTGGTTTTGTATGTAGAAAATCCTAAAATACCTACCAAAAGATTATTAGAGATAATAAGTAAGTCCAGGAATGTTGCAAGGGTGCAAGATTATTAGAGAAAACATTAGTCGTATTTTCTCATAATAATATAAATAACTCAAAAGTGAATTTAAGAAAATAATTTCATTTATTAAACGACCAAACAACGCAAAATAATTAGCCAGAAAATTAGCAAGCAAAGTCCAAGACTTGCATACTGAAAAGTATAAAAAATCTTGAAATAAATTAAATAATACCAAAATATTTAGAATGATATTCTGTGTTCTTAGATTGGAAGACAGTTGTAAAGATGGATATTGTCCTCAAATTCCTCTATAAATGAAACACAATTATTATGAAAATTCAAGCTGTCATTTTATAGCGATAGAAAAGTGAATCTTAAAATTTATATAGAAATGGCAAGGAGTCCAGAAAACCAAACAATCTTGAAAAAGAAAAATAAAGTTGTAGGAATAACACTTCCTAATTTCAAAATTTATTGTAAAATACAATCAAGATTGTAGTAAGAGTATAAAGGCAGACATATAGATAGAAGAATAAAATTTAGAGTCCAAGAGTAATCCTTTATGCTTTGGTGAATTGATTTTTGAGAAGTATGCCAAGATATTCAATGAGTAAAGAAAAGTCTTTTCAAATAAATGAATATATGATAACTAGATAGGCATATAAGAAAAAATAAATTTGAACTCCTGTCTTGTACTATATATGAAAATCAGCCCATGGGTCAGGGATACAGCTCAGTGGCACACCACTTGCCTGGCAAGTGTGAGGTCCTGAGGTTGATTCCTGGTAAGAAAAAAAATATAAGTCCAATATGCATCACAGAACTAATTGTGAAAAATTAAAATTATATTTCTCTTAGAAAGAAACATAGTTATAAATCTTTTTGACCTTTAGCCAATCCTTTGCCTTTCTGAATATTATGCAATCCTTTCTTAGATGTGCTAGTAAAACTACAGGCAACAACTAAAAACATGCTGTCATTCCTTGAGACTTGTCAAATTTGGTACTTGACACATTTCACCATGAAATTTTTGTCCTACTATATGTCGTTTGTTTGTTACTTGTCATACAAGCTAGAGCTTATCAATGCCAATTGCCTCATGACTCACTACTCTTTGTAGCCCAAAACCTTTTGCCTAGTACTGCTCAATGTGTCTCCTGTAGCCTATTGAGGATGACTATCAATGTACCATTGTAGATACATTAGACTTCATCAAAATTAAGACTTTTGTGTTTTGGGCTGGAGATATAGCTCAGTGGCACAAGTGCCTGCCTGACAAGCTCAAGGTCCTGAGTTCGATTCCCGGTACCAAAAAAAAAAAAAAAAGAAAAAAAAGACTTTTGTGCTTCAAAGGATATCTTCAAAATATTTAAATGGCAATCCACAGAATAGGAGAAAATATTAGAAAGTCATATATATACATGTATATATATAAAAGTAGGGACAAATATCTTGAATATAAAAAGAAAAGATAAAAAAAAATCAATGAAAAGACCAAAATTTCTACTGAAAGATAGAAAAATGAACAAAGAATTTGAATACCTACCTATTCAAAGAAGATATACAAATAGCCAATAATCACCTAAAATTGCTCAATATTATTAGTGATTAGAGAAATGCAAATCAAAATCATAATGGAAATCAAAACAGTGTGTTTGAGATGGCACTGTTTGCCCTCACTAGGATGATGACAGAAATGTAGCAGTTGTTTATGATAGGTGATATATTGATGCTATGGAAGAACTAGATGGCTTCCTATTTCTGGTGAGAATGTAAAATGATGTAGCAGCTGTGGAAACGCTTTGGGGATTCCTCAAAATGTTTAACAAAAAGCTACTATACAATTCAGCAGTATCACTGCTACCAATAAGTATATCTCCAAGAGTACTGGAATTGCATGGCTACATACAATCTCATACATAAATGCTTACAGCAGCATTATTCTTAATAGCAAAAATGTAGAACTAAGGAATTTAAATATCCATCAGTGTATCTGGATAAACAAAATGCTGTACACCCCTACCATGAAATATTGTTTAGCCATAGAAAGAATGAGTGAAGTATTGACACAATATAGGTGCACTTTGAAGACTTTATGTTAAGTGAAAGAAGCCAGATACATAGGGTTACCTATGGTACGATCTCACTGATGTGTAACATCCAGAATAAGCCAACTTTTTGAAACAGAGAGTAGGTTAATGTTTGCTAATGGTTGCCTGGAGAGGCTGGGCATTACTGCTCATGAGTGGATACTTTTGAGATAGGTAGGGTCATGGAAATTTTCTGGAACTACATATTACTGTTGGTTGCAAAATTTGCTAATATAGTACCAGATACTGTTTACATACTTAATGAACGAATTTTGTCATATGCGAGTTATATCTCAAAAAATTTAAATAGATTCCCAATTACTTAAAAACTGTAGGACTTCCCCAGAAAGAATGGCTATCATTAAGAAATCAACCAATAACAAATGCTGGAGAGGCTGTGGGGAAAAAGGAACCCTTCTCCGCTGCCAGTGGGAGTTTAGATAGGTGAAACCACTATTGAAATCAGTTTGGAGAGTCCTCACAAAACTAGGATTGGGAGTCCCATTTAACCCAGCTACTCCCTTTTTGGATATCTTCTCAGAAGAATTAAAAACATCATACCACAGTGATATATGTACAACCATGTTTACAACAGCACTATTTGTCATAGCTAAATCTTGGAAACAACCCACATGCCCATCAACCAAGGAGTGGATAAAAAAGATATGTTATTTTTATATAGAGGAGTATTACTCAGCCATAAAAAAGATAAACTCGAGGCTTTTATAGGTAAATGGATATAACTAGAGGCCATACTCATAAGTGAAATAAATCAGACCCACATGTGTAAATATCATATTGTTTCCCTGGTGCAAGAACCTGAAAGAGTAACTAAAACCCAAAATGTACAATAGATATTATGAAACAGAAAGAAATTGTTCACATGAAGGAACAACTGGGATGAGGGAAAGGAGAAAAAGAAAGGAAGAAAGAAGGGAATATATATATATATATACACACACACACACAAAGACAGACAGACAGAGAGAGAGAGGGAGAGGGAGAGAGAGAGAAGGATAGCTGGGATAACCGTACTGCTGAAGTCTAATGGTTTATTGAATGGAACAGTTAATGCCTATTTTTTTTTTCTTTTTGACCAATTTTACATGCTTATATCTGGTAATCTGAACAACCAACTTGAAGACAACAATATGCAATATAACAACCATTAATGAATTCCTACCATCTTGTCTAGTGAAGCTCTGTATCATTTCTAATGGTTTCTTTGTTTTTATTTTTTATTCTCTTTATTGGTTTGATCAATCTTCCATTCTTACATCTGGTAATCTGAGCAACTTCATTGAAGATAACCATATGTAGTATAACAGCCACTGTTAATTCCTATCATTTTGTTCTGAAACCCTGTATTATTTTTATTGTTTTTGGTGTGTTTATTTTTGCCTATGCTGTTGGCATTTTGCTATTGTTCTTTATTTTATTATTCTCTTTAAAATAAAATTTAAAAAACTTTAAGATGAAGTGAAGCTACATTTTTGCATATTTGAATAGTAATATTGCTATTCTAATTAATATACATAATTTTTGTCATAACACCTCTTAGAACAATTATTTTGGTAACATCTCAGTTCTAATTGGATGAATATTAAAGAAGAAAGTAAAAATGAGGGTTTTTTTTTATTGATTTTGTTTCTTTGAGAAATAATACTTCTCTGTGAACATTGTGTTCCTCCTGGGCTTTCTCAGTGCTTGGACATGGAAGATGGAGAATCCACTGAAAACAAAATTGCTTATGATGGATTGGTTAAGGGAAAAGTGATATAGCAATCTGTGTATTGTTGTTTTTCCCGACTGAGTCTCTGTAGTGCCATAGAAAAGAATGGTAGACGTGTGGCGAAGCACATGTACAACTACTTGCTTTGTCTTACTATTGTTCTCTTCCCAACAGTATTTTTGAGTCTAAGAATATGAAGGTTAGCATGCGACACTGTCTTCACTCAGGGTTGTGAATGATGATCAGCTAGTAGGAAAAGACTGTTTTGATATCAGCTCATAGGAAGACTAAAGAAGACTGGACTCTGCCATTTTGCAAAGAGAAACTTTACCTTGAAAGGGTGAAGTTTGGAGTTTTGCAAAAAGAACACAGTGATTATAGCCTCACAAAAGCCACATGAGAGAGCACTGTCTTTTTGATCTGTGTTGTCAAAGTATGCCATCCTTGAAAATTATCTGTGATAATAAACCATGGGAAAGGGCATTGCTCATGGCATATATAACCTGCAAGAGCATTCTTAATACAATTATGCTATTTTAAAAAATTGTTTAGCCTCTAATAGAAAAGAAAAATCTTATTTAGTCTTTAAACACATAAGAACATGTAATAAAGTAAGTAGCTAATTCCTTTTATTAATTGTGCTTTTCAGTTATGTTGTGTTTTGTGTGAAGCCATACCTTCTAACACTAGAAAACTCAGAAGTGGATTATCTGTGGTTTAATTCTACTGAGAGAGAACGTGACATACAGATGACTGACGGAGGACTGTACTTTGTTCTATTCATTGGTGACATAATAATGGTGATAATGTATAGCAATAAATATAATAAGACTTCTGCTTTTCTTTATGGTGGTACTTATTTACATTGGCAATTTTATAACTTGTCTCTGCTTGTAAATACCACACTTTGTCACTTAACTTTGACAAAACTGTATCAGATTGCTGGAGCTCCTGTTTCTCCTTTAGCTGCTAGTGCACATTGAAAAGTAAAATATTCTCTCCTACCATGACTGTCATATTGATAGGCACCATGCACAGGGAATATAATGATGAGCAATGGGACATCATCAAGGCATTCAGAACAAAGTCAATGGGATAAGTAAGTAATTAACTAAGACATCACAATAAACCAAGACAGGAATTATCACAAGGGAATATAAGATCCTTGAAGGTAAGGCAGCTGGAAGATTTACTCCAGATAATCCTAGCAAGTAAGAGAGAATACAGATTATACAGGATTTTAAAATCAGGTCAAGGAGTTCGGACTTTGTTCCAAGGACTGGCAGAAACCCTTAAGGAGACTTAATCAGAAAACAGCATGATTAGATTTTCAATTTTGAACTGATATGCTGCTTAAATGCATAGGGATTGTGTAAGTTATCCAAATTAGAAATGTATAGAGGACAAAAGGGGTGTAATTATTAATTGTGCTGTGAGTATAAATAGAAACTTGGGTTGTCTAGACAAACTAGGGTTTATTGTCACCCTGTGTGATGGTTAAGATTGTCAACTTGATTGGCATGGGTGCTGCTCAGAGGATTATTAAAACACATACTGAGTGTGTCTGGGTTGGTCATGGAGACATGACCTTGGGTACCATAGACCCTTCCTATCTGGCAAGTTTCCTCGACTTTCCTGGCCAACACAAACTGAGCAGGTTTGCTCCTCCAAAGCCTTCTGACATGAAGTTTTTGCTTTCAAGCCAGCACCATGAACTGAACTCTCTGAAACCTCTCTTTTTTCAAGTTGTCCTTGTCAGGTACTGTAGTTTGTTTCAGCTACAGTTGCTGTTTTAGATAGCATTGTAGGGGACTGCAGTGAAATAAGATCAGTACATGGAGATGTTAGGGGAAAAAATGATGGTGCGTGTACACGTATCAATTCCACCCAACGAAGGTAAATATGATGTACTGAAAACATGTACTAATAAAAATTTAAAAGCAGGCAAACAAAAATAATGGTCTGATTTATAATAAGGCAGTCGATCAAGACAGTGTTTCATATATGATAGTTACTTAGAAAAAATAACAGAAAAAATGGCAGTTGACTGAATGTAAAGGAGAGATACACTGAGAGATCTACTTGCCACTGGGCTTGAAAGACTGTATGGGTGTTGGACCCAGATGAGGAACACTGGAGATGCTGTGACAGACGTGCATGAATTGAGTTGAAGGTAGTGCTGAGGCACCCAGGAGGAGCTGGTGTCAAGATTTACACATGTGTACACATCACATGGTCTCTCTTCTTTTGTTGTTTTTAACTTTTTTTTTCTTGTGATAATCTAAAAGTATAATTAAGAACCAGAATGTATGAGGAAATAGGAGGAAGCTGTTTAAAAAGAAAAGGGAAGTAAGGAGCAGGGAGGAGGAAAAGAAGAAAGGGAAAAGAAAAAATGAGAAAAGAAGGATTAGAAGGAAACAAAGATTTGTAAATAAGGAGGGGAAGAGGGGTTGAAGGGAGGGGAGAGGAATGGGAAAAAAAGAGGAATCAAGATATAGCTTGTACAGGTACAAATTCCCTACGATGAATGTGATCATTATGTATAACTAAATCGTATGAATAAACTTAATACATAAAGCAAAAAAAAAAAAAAAAAAGATTCTAGATGGAAAAATAAAATACCTGAACATCTTTAAGAAAGATTTATACAAGCTAATCCTTCACATACTGAATGTGTGTTAATCAGCTTTCCATTACTATAAGAAAATAGTGTGAAAATCAGCTCATAAAGAGAACAGGTTTAGGGCTGGGGATTTAGCTCACCAGCACAGCACCTGCCTGGCAAGCACAAGGTCATGAGTTCGATTCCCCGGTACCGGAAAAAAACAAAACAAAACAAAACAAAACAAAAAAGAGAACAGGTTTGTTTTGCCTCACAGTTTTGAAGGTTTCCGTCCATGACTAATTGGCCCTGTTGCTTTGGGCCTGTGGGGAGGCAGTTCACAATGACAGGTAGTGTGGGGAGGAGCAGGCTGCTTCCTCATGGTAGTTGAAGCAAAGAGACAAAGAAGAAGATGCTGGAGTCTCAATGTCTCATGTAAGAGCTACCCCTAGTAGCCTAACTTCTTACCCATTAGCTCTTACTTTTTTTTTTTTTTTTTTAGCTCTTACTTCTGAGAGGTTATCATCACCTTTCAATAGCACCAAGTAGAGGACAGTGCCTTTAACACATGGGCTTTTCGGAGCATTCAGAATCCAAAAGGACTCTGGCCAACAGGAATAGCGTGGACTGTGGGGTACTAGACACAGCCCACCCTGCTCCCTTGTGCTGATAGTTCTAGATATGCTTAGCACTCACAAAATCCTAATTTAATTCATTCTGATTGTTTGGCTAAAAGATTAAAATGTAGTTTCATTTCATATTTTCATCCAGATTTATCTGGAGATAAATACTTTAGGAATTTCTCCTTCCAGGTACTTAAGGAAACTGTCCTTTTGGGATTTGATAGGCTTGATAAAAAGGCAATGTGCTGGAGCAAAAGCAGTAAGATTTGACGCTAATGAGTTATACATAAAATTCAATGTACAGTAAAATCTGCAAGGATTTCTGGTTTTCGGGTATAAAGCGATTGAAGACTTAATAAGAAAGTAAAATGTAATTTGAACAACACAGGTTAAAAATAGATGTGTGTATGTGTGTGTGTGTGTGTACATATGCCCCCATTTCTGTGTTAAATAGGATTTTGCTTTTTCATTATATACATAGAGGGTATAACATTGTCTCCCTTTTCTCACTTATTCTAGGTAGACTTGACTGTTGAATATTTTATTTTACATCCATCTTGCATTTTGAAATGAAAGACACAATCACACATGTATTACTAGGCTCTGGGGAGATAGCGTAAATGACACCAAAAATATTACACACACTCTCCTGTGAAAGATACTGAGTTTTGCTTGGCTTTTCATTTTTTAAAATAGTGTTGCTCGTCGAGCCCATGGCTTTCTATCACTGAGATACTACCCCCGCCCTCTTTATACCTTTTTTATTTAAATCTTGAGATAGGGTCTCACTAAGTTGTGTAGACTGGATTGGAGCTCTCAATCCTCCTGCCTCAGCCTCCTGAGTAGATGAGATTACAGATGTGCACTACAGCACCTGGCTTTTTTCACTACGAAAGTAAAAACTCTGGTTTACCTGGCTTCCTTTATTTTTCATCTTTACACTGAAAGGTTACTAGAAACTTGGAAGGAACAGTACGTACAGCCATGTGTCATTTAATGATAGAGGTGGCTTCTGAGAAATGAATTATTAGGGATTTTTGGTACTGTGTGAACATCATAAAGTATATTTAAGCTAAACATTTGTGACATTAATTTCCTGTGACCATCATGGTATATATGGTCCATTGCTGATGGAAGCACAGTTATTTAATCCATGACTATGTTAAGGAAGAAAAGAACAAGCCCATCTATGGATCTTTGAATTTCAACAAAGGGCAAAGGATACCACTTCTCATGCTAAAAAGTAAAGATGCAATACAGAGGGTTATGACTTGTTGAAGGTGAGTTTTTTTTCTGCAGTGTTGAATGCTAAGAACAACATACTTTTGTTCCCTACATCTTGCAAAGTGGAAAGTTTTAAAATAAAGAATTCAATGCCTAAAAAAAAAATGACTCTAAATAATCTAGTCTTGGAAATTATCATTGGTTAATTTAAAATTGGAAAGGGCTGTGTTTGGTCACTTGTCCTTGTAGAGTCACAGCCAATGAAACAGACAAAAAAAATCTCTGGCTTCATCCTAATGGTATTTCATTCATAAAAAGCAATTGTGCCCTGAGATTTAATTGAGTGGTCCCAGAGCCATGCCAGGAGAAAATCAGCTGGCTGGACTCCTGTATAAACATGATGACATGCTGAGGGTGGTGTTTACTTTTTTTCTAATTAAAGCAAATTAGAAATACCATCATATTTCTGTACTGAGTTCTGACAGCAGCATGCCCTGGGAATTGCTCCTGGTACTCGTAGATGAAGGCTTTCCTTCATTCAGCATTTATTTGTTCCCTTACATTTTAAATTTATTCCAGGCTGTGTTTCAGCCTGCTCTGAGACCTTGGTTTTTCAGGATCATTTCAAAACAAAGCCAAAGGACCCAGTGGAAGTCAGACCAATCACTAGTGATGACATTTGATGTTCTCAGCTTGATGCTTATTCCCCTCGGGTGGACACCCTGCCTTCTTCCCATTTCCTAAGTCCATTGGTTTTCATAACATTGAGGCAACCCTCCAGTTGACTACCCAGCTTGTCGGCATATGGCTAACTGCAGCGACCCATGCTAATAAAGAAACAATAAAGAGACCAATGAACACACATTAACTGCACAGTAAATGTGGGTATTTTTCATGTACCACAAAAGGCTTTAATTGAGCTTTAGTTTGACACAGAGCTGTGAAACCTAGAAGACTTTGTTTTCCATTAATGATTTGCTTACATTTTAAAACCAGCATCCAGGAAAAAGGTATGCATGAGTTTTGATTTTTTAATAAGTAATGAATATTGTACATTTGTATCATAGTTATAAGAAGTTTTCCAAATCCAATTCTACTTCATCAAAATCCGGTTTGATTAGTAGCACACTGAAGAAAAATATTTAAGGTGCAGAGATCATTAATACATTCATTTTGGAAATCATTGCCACATTTTACTGTTTTGACCTTTTATGATCTTATGACTTTAAAGGTCAATGTTTAAGTGCCAGAAAACTTGCTTCAAGAAGTTTACCCTCAGGGGTTCTATACCCTAATACTGTCAAAAGGGGACATTCAGATGAAGACAAGGATTGAAATAACATCTACTGAAGTTTAGAGAAGCATTTCTATTTTCTTCCCTGTAAACTAAAATTGAAGCCTGGGTCCTGGTGAAAGCAAATTTGAAGATAATGTCAAGTTGACAAGAGGGGTGAAGGACATGAAATGAATGAGAAATTTAGAGGCAGGATGTGAGAAAAAACATGACTCACTCTGGTACCTTTTAATTTATAAGAGAAGAACAGGTCTCTGCCTACTGCATTGGTTTGGTAGCCCTGATAAACTACAGAAATGGAAGTCAAGAGTTTCTCTGATATGTGTAGATATCAATACCTCCAAGAAAATTTAATCCACAAATCATAAACTAAACCCAAAAATGGAATGTCAATTCTAGGTTAATAGGAGTTGAAGGGCTTTTATTTTCTTTTTCTTCTGACTACTTTTTTCTTTAATGTCAACTCATGCACTGAAGAAGATAGGTAATAATCTCACCAAGGAAAGCTTCAGCCAGGTTTGTCAGAGTTGTAACCTTTAGCGTTCTTTTTCTGAGTCTAAAGACAAGAAAGAAAGACTGAATGGAGTTTTTTCAAACTTTAGTTTCCTCATTGTGCTTTACTTTGTCTGGCATGTCCAAAGATAATCAAGAATGAACTGTAAATAAAACTCAGTCACAAGGAAAAATATCCCACTCCTCTTCCAGGTCCCCGGACCACCTGTTCATGCAGTCATGGAATTTCCCCTTTGCCTAAAATGAGCTTTATATAGTCACACATCTTGTAAAATGGGAGCAGGGGGTTGTGAAATAACAAGGGAGAGTATTTAAGGGGTCTGATTTAAAGAAATAAGCCCAGAAGAGTTTGGCCAACTGGGGGCAGTTAAGCCTCCCCTGACACCAGCCATTAGTAATATTTTCCATGCACTAAGTAAAACAATGGAAACTTCATCACATCTGGTTGAGCCTCGGTTACCTATGCAGCTTGTAATGGTTTTTGAAATCTTGATATGAAACAGCACCGTGGCATTCAGCAATAGATTGTTAAGAGAAAAAAAAAAGGCTCACTTGTTCCAAAACAATGAAGAGTTGCTTATTACCATGTCTCTTAGATGCTGTCCTCTGGTTCATATTGCTGGACTATTTCATCTTGATCCAAACAGAGTTTGGGGTTATTTTCATACCCTGTTCCTTCCCCTATCTTTAGAGCAATCAGCAGCTAGGCTCTAGAAAAACCATCTTATATCTCTTGTGAGGACCACTTTGTTTCATGGAAAGTTTTGATTGGCTGGGGGAGTTCCTTGGGAAGTGGAGAACAGAGCTTGGGCAGATTGATAATGCCAAGAAATAGTTGCTGCCTGATGCTGCCTTGTTCTCACTTGCATTTGCTTTAGTTACATCAGGGATATAGAGAGATGACCTTGGATATACACACATTGTCCTTCAACTGCAGATTTGATGTTTATGTTAATGAATGATGCCATAAAATGCCAAAGCTTTGACAACTGTTCGCTTTGAATGGGGTCAGTAAGTGAGTTCCTTGTAGGCTACAGGAGCTATGGCTCAAAGAAAACAGGGTTTCTGTTTATCTTGTTCCTCTTCCTGTCCTCAAGGCTTGTCAGCCATCCATGCTGTTGAATGGCTATTACATAAGGTTTTTTTTTTTTTTCATTCTGAAAACAATTCTTTTCATAGGGTGTAGTGTTAATCAACACAACTGTCAATTTAATTTGCTTAAAAGACACCTATGAGATTAGTAAAGCATAGTTCTGGGTGTGTCTGCGTGGGTCATGGAGATATGATAGTGAAGACCTTATCTCATGCTTGGCCCATTTCTCCTGGTCTCTTGAGCTGCACTCTGCTTCCTGGGTAACATGAAGTAAACAGTGTTCTCCTCCCATGTCCTTCCATCATGACATATTTGCCTTGGGACAGAGCCAGAATAAACCTGTCCTCCTTTACATTGAAAGTGTCAGGTATTTTGTCCCAGCAACAGGAAAGCTGATTAACGCAGCAATACACAGTATATCACATTGCAGACATGAAGAATATATAACTAGAACTCAAAATATCATTGCTAGTGCTAGCTGATAATAATAATTAATAATAGCCAGCATACATTTTTATCGAGGGCTTATTTTGTTCCAGGCTCTGTATTAATCATTTTCCATAGGTTAACATTATAAAGCGGTTGCTCACACACTGCCAGCTCCATTTTGGGGGAGAGAAAACTGCAGTATAGTTCTATTAACCATTTTGGTCCAGATTATATTGCTAGTAATTGGTGAAGCCAAGACTCTAAGCCAGAGCTGTTTCTCTAGATATTATATTTTGCCACTCAAATAGTTGTGTTTTGCCTGATGAATCACTTTGAACTTCAGTGGTTACCTTTATAGAATGAGCAAAATGACATTTACTTCAAAAGAACAGTACAGACAAGGACTTGAGGTTAGAATATTTATGGGTACACTTTACAATGTGAATGTGCATGTGATAGTTTACTATTTCTGGGACATTTATGTTATCATCAAATGCCAGAGGGATTGAGGGGCAAGACAGGAATAACTAAGGTTTCTTTTTGACCATAGTTTAAATTCTTAGAGTGCTAGGGACAAACAATGCTCATCAATAAAGCTGAAGACTCTTTGTGGAATAAACTCTTGAAGCAAAGCAATGTAGAGTAAGATATTTATGTTTGTAAAAATTGTCTTCCATGTTTTAAAAATTTAGGGCATTAATTTTCCACTATTTCCTAGGAAGATTTCTCCGATGAAGTCACACATATACACACGTATACACATGTCTGTTTACATGCATACACATTCAGAGGCATACACACATGTGCCCCTGTGACAGGGTTACAATGTTGCTGACTGCTTCTTGGTGACAGTAGGTGGTGCACCTGGGCATCTCTGAAAGTCAACACAATGTTCCCAGGGCAATTTGCTGTTTAGGGCAATTTGCTGTTTTCATTCGGATATCTATGAGTTCTGGTGGAATGTTTTTTTTTCTTTTAGTTTTCTTTTTAGAAAATGAAAGAGAAGGATGCTAATAAAACAATTTTGCTAACCAATATGAAACAATCTTAACTCTGACACATTTGAAGAAAATTGAAAAGATGACCCTGAAGGACGCTTTTAATACTTACATTGATGAAGGTCATTCAGATTTGACTAGGGAGTTATTTAGATGTTACAACCCCAACTTGGGGGAATAATATGTTTATGTGTGTGTATTCTAATTCTGCTTGGATGCCCCAAATAGTACATAAGTTGTTTTCCACAGAGGTAGGTAATTCGTATAATCCACAGAAAATGTTAAATTAGCTCAAATATTAATCATTGCCATGAAAGTTCAGCAGACTAACATCTGAGCCCTTTTCTGCCATGGTTTTTAAAATACCTGACCCCTGATGCACAGGTGCTTTGCCTTACCCATTCCTTTCCTTTAACTTCCAAGGAAGAACAGAATCTCCTTGTCCACTTGTGCCATAGTCCCTCAGATTCTGTGGCTGTGTCATGCGCACTGATGCACTTTTTTTACCAGTCTCTATGCACTCTTCCTGGGATAGGTGATGCTTTTGGTAACCCGGACTACTTTCCTTACACATCATATACTGAATTGGTTTTACACATGTGTACATAGGTTAGGTAGAATGTTTTTTGTTGAATGAGCACGCATCCTCTCTCATTGGTGCTGACAAATCAAAATCTGGGACTATAAATGTGCTTCTATTATCTAAATTTGATTTTTAACCAAGGTCACAAATTGCCCAAATCATCTGTGTGTGTGTGTGTGTGTGTGTGTGTGTGTGTATGTGAACAAACACATATAGCCGTCATAATTTCTAAGTAGGGGCCTAGAAGTAAGATAGAAGTCACTCATTTATTTCCTAGGCGGGTACTTGTCCATGCTGGCTGCCTCTCAAGGCTTCTTATTTTGTTTTGTGAGGAATTTGTTTTATTACACAGTACAACTTTCTTCCTTTGATGCTAATTAATAATTTACTATCAACCAATACATGTAGCATCAGTTTTCTCAGCTTCTATGAATATATTCTGATGCAAAGGCCTACTGGAGATTCAAATGATACTTTCTGGAGCTCGGGTGGTTGGTGCATAGTGTAACACAAAGAGGGGTTTGGACTAGAAACCAAGGGATCATGCTGTACTTTGTATAGCATGCAAATACTAAATCCATGCATTTGCAAGTCCCACAGCTATTACGATTTGCAGTAAAATCAGGATGTGGGAAAATATGCCTGAATATCTTTGTAGTTTTGCTAATGTGTGAGTCTGAGTTCTAAGGCAGTATATTGAGAATGTGAGGTGGTTTTTATCCATACACTCTGCTGTGTCATTTGTGGTGAGGGCAGGATGCAATTTATAAATGAAATACCTTCCCACACAGAGCAAACAGAGTCAGGTGAAATGAGTTAATCCAGCATGAAGAGATAAGCAGGCACCTTGAGTGTGTTTTGGTTTTGTAATATTCATAACTCAGCCACTTCCTGGTCTTACTTAATCTTTAATTTGGTAGTTGTATTGCTGTATTTCCTGGAGAAATTTATTGGTAGATTCAAAACACTTGGAAATGTAAGTTCTATTATTTTATCTATAGCTATTTATTAAGCATAGTTGAATTAATATCTACAAAGTAGGAAATTAAATTTTTAACAAGAGAGTAATATAAATTCATCTTCCATTTAATGATTTAGTCAGGTTACCCATTCATGGGACACAATATTTTACAAGGACAATTTAGAGGAGAGGTTTACATGGTTATGGTTGAAAAGATTCAGTCCATGGTTGGCTGGCTCCAAGGCAGGAACATCATGATGGCAGGACATGGCAGGGCAAAGATGCTTAGTTCATGATGGCCAGAAACAAGAACAGTTCTCACTTAGACAGCACATGTACAGAAAGCAGAGGAGAATATTAGCACCAGTGAGGAAAGGGTGAGGAACCAGACGTATACAAAAGCAAGCCTCCATGACTCACCAAGACATACCAAGAAGTGCACTTCACCAATCCCCCTGAGGGGAGAATCTTGACATAAATCTAGTTCACACTCCATCTTAACCATCACAACAAGTAACATGCTTCTGTGGAGTAAATATATGACTATTTGAATGATATCACATACTATAATAACACTTGAAGACTTGAGTTACATTATGATGCAAGAGAGAAATGAAAGGTGCCAATAACAGTAGAAATAAGGGACAAAGAATATTTACAAATGAGTAGCCCACCACATATACCAATACTTTCTTCAGAGGAGAGAGATATCTTGACCTGGGAGGGGGCAGCATATGCCATGTATGGGTTGAGGTCAATTTCTATGTGGGAAGAAGAAATGCAACACATGAAGGGTCAATGGCACAAACAATGGCATGGAAGTCTATCTGTGCAGCTCAGTGGTTCAAGGAAGTGACTGATGGATGACAATGTGACCAGGTGTGTTGAGACTGGCCTCTAGAGATGTGAATGGTGGGCTTTATCCTCCAGCAGTGTAGCATTGTCCGTGTTTTTTACTGCAGGAGAGTGACACAGGAAATTGAGAGACTGGAGAACAGTGAGTATAGCCTAATCTGGATGAGAAAATATTTAAGTAAGTTACTATCATCTCCAAAGTCATGGAAAGGACAAGAGTTACATAAACATATTTTGAAATTAAATATGTATATATTATGTTCTTTTAGGCCATCAGAACTTATCACAAGTTTCCAAATACCTATTTCTTTCTTCTTTGATCTGTCATTCTTGAAATGTAACTACATTAAATACAGTGACTATGGGAAAAAGTAAGTGATGAAGCCGCAAGTAGGAATTAGATTCAATGAGAATGGTACTGCACTGACAGTGACCCCTAACTGGGAACCCAGCTCAGCTCAAATGCAACTCAAGCCAAATGGGAGGAAAACAAATGTCTAAGAGCTGGAATTAAAAAAAAATGCACAGGATGAACAACTATCTCCACTTTTTGTTTAACTCTTCTCCTTTGCCCCTTTTGTAAATATGTGTGCTCTTTCTTAAAGTAGAACTACTTTGCTTCTGCCTTTGAAAGCTCTAGAAAATCAGCAGAAAACAAAACTACTAGGAGAGAGGGAGTTTCTCCACAAGCCAAAAACATTAAGTTCTGCATTTAAGCCACCCTCCCAGAAATCAGAATTTCTAAGTATTGATGGGTCCTGGAACTAATTTACTTCTGAGTCTATCTAACATGGTTTGAATCTGAAAGTAAAGATCATACTTTCAATCCTAAGTATAAATCTCCATCCCAATTGCAAAGTGACCCCAGTACTACATGAGTATGTTTAGAAATAGATTGACAGCCGCAGTGTGGCTTTTGAACATTCAAAATATTTGTCCCTGAGTAAATGACCAATAAGGTATTCACTGGGGCCAGATCTTTAAAGACTTAACAAATGAACTTGACATTTCATGAATAATATTGTACTAGTTAACTGCTTCATAAACATTTTTATAGTATTTAGATGTTTAAAATAGTAAGTATTTATTATTTCTCATCTCTGAATATGCATCAGAAACTTGGTCTGGCATCATCGAATGCCTCTGGCTTAGGATGTCTAGAGAGGCTACAATAAGTTTTGAGAAGAGCTTCAGTTGACAAGGTTTGACTTGAGGATTATCTACTTTCAAACACATTCGTGTAGTTGTCAACATGACCAGGTCCTCAACTGTCACAAGCAACAGTTCTTTGTCCTGTGCACTTCTCCAAAGGCAGCTCACATATATATGATGACATCTTTGTCTTGAATGAGAGATCCAAGACAGACATTGAGATTGAATCTAGTCTTTTCAAAACTGACCTCAGAAGAGGTATGGTATCACTTTTGTAATAGTACATTAATTAGAAATCAGTTGCTAAATCCAGCTCAAGTCAAGAGGAGCAGATTACACATGAGCCTGATGATCATAAAGGGAGACTGATTGGGAGCCACTTAAAGATTACCTACTCATGATGGGACAGTATGGCCAAGACAGAAATTTCTGCAGTCTCGGCACTCCAGTGGTGGCCCAGGCACAAGACGCATGAAACTACCTGAATGTTTCATAGAAATGCAGAATCCTTGGTCCAATCCCACCAGGATATACTGAATCAGAATCTATACTCAACATGGACAAAAGGGACTTCATGTGCTGAGCCAAGTTTTAGTAGCTCTAGTCTGTAGGATCTTCACACATTGAATCTTAAAGCAAACTAACTTTAAGCTGGTGATTATATATCCAAGTTTGTATCTTGGAAGAGATTGGGTGATATATAAGCGAATGAGAGGCTGCTTTTGATGTACTACAGAAACTTTGACATAGACAGTCCAGTCCATGGTCTTAAAATGCACACATAGTCACTATTTAATCGTTTAAAGATGAACTCTGAACTTTTGTTAAATATCAGACATAACAATGACCACATGGACGTCTCCCGTTCCTGTGTAGCATTTATAAGGAAAACCAGATCCTTTGAACTCATGAAAAACCCCAAACCCATCATCCAAGCATCTTTCAGTCCTGGAGATTACCAGAGTTTTCATTACAGGTTAAATTCTTTGTAACTTTTTCATGTGGAAACTATCCTGTTACCTCCTGTTAGTTCTCCTCCTGCTGAGTGCAAATGGGGTGTAGACTCCCTTTCCTACAGCTGCTTTGGATTTTGTTACATTTTCCAAGTTTGAAAAAAAAAAGTGCTGACAGAATGTGGCTTCATCTACAACTCTCAACTGATTTTAAAAGTATAAACAGGAATATGTTTCCTGATTGTACGTATTATTGAAATAAAAATATTATCCCTACCTCCAAAGATCCACTAGCCATTTTATTTTTAGAGACTGGACGCTAAAGGAAAACAAAAATATGTTGGGGGAAAGGTCATTATAAGAAAAACAGCAAACTGCTAGATAAAAAGAAAAATAATGAGCACACTTTTGATTTATACTATTTTCAGTGAAAGATATTTGTTTTTAAATGGAAAAATACTTTCTATTCACATCTGGGCAGAAAGTTAGACTCCTATAGATAAATTTGGAAAAGCTTACTAAATTACACCCTTCCCAATGGTCTTTCTTGTTTTATTTTATATAATGGAGCAAAATCCTCTTAAATAAATATATCTGAAAGTAAAATGCTCCAGTCGCATTTCCATCGTAACAAGATGGAGCAAAGAAGAACATAAATCTGAGCCACCACGCGATAAACAGATTGCACTCTGGCTGCACAGTTACAAGTAGTAAAGCAGTTTTTGTTTCAGTTTAGTTTTCACATATGAGTGTATAAGTAATGAAATCATAAATAATTTAGGGCTCTCTCAGTTGGTAAAAGTCTTCAAGGTGCACTTCATCAAGCTTGTGGACCCAATCCCTGAAGGTACAGAGCAAAGAAACTACAAGTAATTATATGTTGGGATTTCAGAGGAGCTTGTGCATGTGGACCCAGTTTGGGACCTACACGGTAAAATAAGCAAGTGAGACAGAATTATATTGAAGAAATCTATCTTGGTAATGGTAGCAGGGAAGCCTATGGTCTAGGCTTCAAAATATAAAGAAACCAAAGTAGTACCCTGAAAGACACACAAGAAAATACACTCTGGATGACAAAATTCAGCTGTGTGACACTTGGATGTGTGACAGCCTGGTATGGGAAGTTTGACCTGTGTTAAGGTTTTAACACGTTTAAAATGACTGATGAATAATAAGACCCCAGGAACAAGGTCAAGGATTTGGCTTGAGATCTTCATTCACAAGGGCAACTGTGAGTGTTGTTGATTTGCTCAGAACTGCCCCAAGGTAAAAGTTTAATGCCATGACCTACAAGTGTAGGAATTTGGTGAGGTGGAGAGAGAGAGTGAAACTTCCAGTGAGACCGAAATCACCCTTCTGCAATTTTGGACAAAAATGTTTGAGTGGGACCACAATATAGGAAGGTAGACTAGTAGCTGGGCTGCTAAATCCTGGGTATGAGAACATTGACTTGCTTTTGATACAGTTATTCACCTTGCTAGAGATGTGTGGATTATTTCTGACCAAGTAGGTAAAGCTGTTGCAGAGGCTGGGTGGATATGTGAGCCCATTTGGATTCATCCAGACCTGGGAAGGGCAACAAAAAGGAAACCAAAGATGGTGTTCACATCATCTCACTTCAGTCACTCTTCTTCCTCTAGAAACTTGCTCCCAGTCATGTCTGTCACTGGTCCAGGGCAATTAGCTAGGCACATACTTACAGGTTTTTGTTGTTTCATTTCATGTGGTTTTTTATGAGCAAGAGGGAAAGTGCTGATCGTCATAGCTCTATAATCAAGAAGACGCCCTTATTAGATCCCATTCCGGTAAATAGGAGTAGTATCTAATTTCCTTTGGAAACAAGACAGTAGAGGAGAAAGGGTATACCACCATGAAAGGCAATCTTGCCTGGAACCAATGTGTTTGAGTATTGAACTTTGGGTCACACTGAGTTTTTCCCAGCAATGATATTCGAATACATAATTACTCTGCTCTTCATGTGGTATTCGTAGTGCAAAGAGCAAGTGTGTGCTTTGTTTTTATTTTCCAGATTTCTCCTTTATTGTTCCCCAAGTGCAATGACAGGGCAAGTTTCACTCCACCACGTTGAAAGATAGCTGCTCTTGGCTTCAGGAAACATTTCTGTTCCCTTGCTTTTACTGTTTTCTAATCCTCTGGCCCTTTGGTTGGCAAGTTGATTCTGTCTCATGTGCCATCTTCTTTGAATCATTCACCTATCAGCAAGGGTCATAGGTCAAACATTTCATGAGTGATGTGCAGGTAGCCATAGGTTTGAGTGGATGCAGACCATAGTCCTTGAGTGAAATCTAGGGGTCATTTTTCTGGCCAGAAGACAAAAATGCCATCATGGGACGTGATAATTTCATGGGACTCCAAAGGAGAGAAGGAACCAGGAGGATTGAAGGAAGCATCTAATTTACCAAG
Organism: Chinchilla lanigera; assembly: GCF_000276665.1. Lineage (NCBI taxonomy): Eukaryota > Metazoa > Chordata > Mammalia > Rodentia > Chinchillidae > Chinchilla > Chinchilla lanigera. The sequence continues at coordinate 3,041,730 of NW_004955478.1, read as the reverse complement.
TAGCATAGAAACCACATATTTTAAGTATTGATGTGTACATATCAATGCATACAGGTTAATTACTAGGGCTAATATTTGTTTTCATAATTTTGTTATATAAATAGTACATTTTAAATTATGAAGAAGCTCTGATGATAAACTGATTTAGTCTCACTTCATACATTAATCAATTCTACAAATATTTAGGGAGTGGCTACTATGTGGCAGACATTTCCCAAGGTACTACTGGACAATAGCAACTAAGATTTTTAAAAATCCTTGTACCCTAGAAGAGAATGGAGATGACAAACAAAGGGGAAAGAATATATGATATGATTTCTGATTGTTGAAAGTGCTATGAAGAAAAGCAAAGCAGAAGAAACAAATGGAGAGGGAAGAGGGTTGAGGTTGGGGAAAGGATTGAGTGTTAGGGAAGTGACACTTGAGTAGAGACCTGGGTGAGCTGTGGGTTAGGGTTTGGATGATTTGGGCAAGGTGTCCAGGCAGAGGGGATATTATGTGCAAAGTCCTGAAAGTAGGAATACGTGTGACATGTCAAACAAAAGGAAAGTGCCACTAGGACCTAGAGATGGGGGGGAAGCATAGAAAATGGGGAGTTGGAGTGTTAATCTAGGTATGGTAGAAATCCACTGAACATTTGCAATAAGAATTATGTTTCAGAATATCATTCTGGGTGGAGTTGGCTGCTTCATGGCTGTAATCGGTGCTACTTCGGATGCTGAGACAGGAGGGTTGCAAGTTTGAGGTCAGTCTGGGGAGTTTACTGAAACCTTATTTCAAATTTAAAAATAAAAAGGGTTGAGGGGTGTAGCTCAGTGCTCCCTGGGTTCAATCCTTCACACTGAAGAAAAGAAATCACTCTGACTGAGGTACTGAGAAGGTATTTGGGGAGATATTAATAGAAGCATGGAGGTCAGTTATGATTTTTGTTTGTTTAAAGGTTTTAGTATTTGAGATCGGGAAAGGGGTTATTAGATGAAGCTCATCCAGGTCTCTACTCCCCCCCCCCTTTTTAACAGACTAGGAAGAGTCTGTTAAAAAAAAGGAAGTGTCTGTGGCTGGTGCCGATTCCACTGTCCAAATCTGGCCCCAGTTTTTCAGAGGTCTCAGTGCTGTGACCAGAAGTGGCAGTGTGTCGCTCTAAGGTATATGGCACACTCTTTCAGAGAGCTTATTACTTATCGTCTTAGTCTGCTCTGTGCTACTGTAACAGAATGCCTGTGACTCGGTAATTTATAAAGGACAGACATTTAGCTCTCACCACTCAGGACAATGGGATGTCTGAATTCAAGACACTGACATGGAGCATGGTGAAAATGAACACTTCTTGCTGCATCCTTACTAGTAGAAGACAGAAGGGCTGAAAATAGATCTATAATGTCTTCACATGGCAAAGTTGAGAGACAGCCCACTCCTGCAGGTCTTTGTTATACTTACACAAATCCCATTTCTGGGAGCAGAGCCTTCATAACTTGAACGCCTGCCAACAGGTAACACCTGTGGACCCTATACAGCTTGGGAATCCACTATCTAACTGGTGAATTTGGGGGCAATTTTGGATCATAGGACTCACCCACACCTCACCTCTTCTGGCCCTATCACTTGTAATCTTTGATCCAGAGAGATTCTAGCACTGAATGATTGAAATCCAAATTTAAAGGACATGTAGATATCATGGTGCCTAAAAAAGCAAGTCTAGTTTTCTTCTTCTTTGGGTTCACAAGTCATAACTTCATCTATTTTTTTGTGAATTAGATTCATTGATGGGAAGATTTTAAAGCAAAGTACAGATGGAACTACCCAAGGAAACACAGAATGGCAGTGAGGCCAGGCTCCCTAAGGCAAAGGCCTGCAGATCAGCAAAATGGGGCTTCTGCTTGGATGAGAACAGCAATCAGGCTTTGATGCCTGCTTCCTGCCAGGGCCCATCTTTTCACAGTCTGAGTCCTGCCATTATCACAATGAGATGAACTGCGATGTTCATCTCTCTCCCACTACCGTGTTTTTTAGCTCCTAGATCTCAAGCAATGCACAGCATTTGATAGACACCACATATCATAGATGGCACAGTGGCTGCTCATAGGCTGCATGTTCCCCTCAGGCTTTTTGCCAAACAAGTGCTAATGAAATTTGGAGTGATGCTGCAATCATTTTCCACTGCCATGTGGCGAATGGCTATGCACTCAGCAGCTGAAAAGAACGTTCATCTATTCTCTGACTACCCCCATGGCTCAGGAGTCCAGGAGAGACTTAGCGGACAGGGTCAGCTCAGAGTCTTTTTGTGTCACAACTAAGGGACCGGTCAGGCTATATTCCCATCTGGAGGCTTCATGGAGAAGTAGCCATTTCCACACTCATTGAGGTTGTTGGCAGAATTCCTCTTGTTGTAGCTGTCAGCTGTATGCTAACTGGATACTGGAGGACCCTGGATCCCACGGGCTCCAATCCTTCCCCATGGGCTTCTCATACGGAGCTGCTTAATTTATTTTACCTCATGGAGGGTTCAGCTTCTTTGAAGGACTTTCATCTGATTAAATCAACGCTATTACCATCCCCTACTTTTGATGAACTCAAATTCAACTGATTTGTAAGTCTTCACTTTGGTTATATTTTATTGGCTAGAAACGTCATGAATTCTGCCCACAGCCAAGAGAAGGGAATCGTACAGGCATTAGGAATCACAACGCTTCTGCTGAGGCTGCTGAACATAACTGACCACAGGTACAAATTAATAGAGTGCACGTCAGAATCTATGTTTCCAGTTTCTTTTGGGGAAAAAAAAACCAGAATAGTGGTGGCATTGTGGCCACACACTTGTCTGGCAGCAACAAGCAAAAATAGTCTCTTCACTGACCTCTTGGTCAGACTCGCTCACCTGAGAATACCTTACCCCCTTCACTACCTCTTCAATGTCTTCACATTTGTGTTACCCGCTTCACCTTCGTAGCCATTCATGGTTAGGAATCCTACAGGAATGAATGCTACACTTTGTCACAACCATTTTGCTGTTTGTATTTGTCATTTCTGCCTGCTTCCAGAAGGTGGAATAGCATTTGAGTGGGAAGGATTATGAAAGATCATTTAATTTGTCACTACCAGAGAGAAAAGAAATCATCTGACCAGCTGGGTAGAGCCCCAAACTCTTGGTTCTTCCTACTCATGCCTTACAGCATTTTTAAAAATAAAAGAGAGGTCCCAATCTGCACCCCAGAGGACAATCTGGAAATATTTTTTTTAAAAAATAACTCTCTTACCTATAACTAAGAAAACATCAATTTTCAGTCTTAAAAACCATCATGAAAGTTATGCATGAGGCCTCTGGAGAGTTTCCCTTTGTTTTCAAGGGTTTTGTCATACTGTCTATTCTTTAAATGTTTACTATTGTTAGTACATGTTTACAGTGATTACATTTATAGCAAGTAAATAACGCATCTTAATTCTTGTTTCATCCCTTCCCTATCTGAGCTCTCTCCAGCTCTTGGTCCCTTTCATGTATGCAAAACATACATCTCTCTCCCCTCATGTTGTTTTTTAATGTGACTTCTACCTACCAGTGAGGTACTGCAAGGTGTGTATCTCTTAAATGTAGTCGAGAGCAAATGTCTTCAACAACTGACCATGAACTTCTGAGTTTCTGGAACCAAGAGATCCATGTTCAAATTCTAGCCTGCCACTCACTATGTGGTTTGGCTTGGACAAATTACTTAAATTCTCTGTGCCTCAGTTTTCTAATTTGTGGGATGTCTATTAAAACAATTCAAAAACCTGTACGAATTAATATATAAATACAGTTAGAATAGCATCTGGTGCAATAACATATCCCTACTACTATTTTTCTTGTCCTCATCCTCTCTCCTCTTCCTCTTTCCTCTTCTCCTCTTCCTCCTCCTCCTCTTTCTTTCTTCTCCTTTTTTTGACGGAGGATTGAACCCTAGGCCTTTGCAATGAGATATGCTTTTTATGTTTGAAGAAGGATTTCATTAAGTACCTAAATTGCCCAGGCTGCAGTTGAATTTATAATCCTTCTGATTTAGTGTCCCAGAGTGCTGGGATGACAGGTGTGCACCACCACACCCATCCTATTATTAGTCTTTCTACTCCTATTTCTAGGCAGATATGTAAAGTTTAGATTCATCAACAAGGACAGTATCACTCTCAAAGCATAGAAAATTTGGTTCTTGGGGGACAACATTTCTCAATTTTTAAATGTACATACAGAATAGATGCATACATACATACATAAAGTTCATAGACAGAAACACAATGAATCCATATTGTAATTTCAGGAGATCAATTAAAGGATAAATACCTAAAAGGGCTCATGGGAAGGACAGAAATGAAAAAAAAAAAAAAAGAGGATGAGGAGCATTGTTTTAGGAGAACTAGAGTAAACAAAAAAAAGGAAAATGTTAAACTACTACTAAATTTCAAAATAGTGACAACAGAGCAGGAGTCCATGTTCGGGGCCTGTCAGGGGTTGGGTTGTAAATGGTTTTGTAAAGCCAGCGTGTTGAAGGTGTAGTCCTCAACGGATGGTGCTGCTGCAAAGTGGTGGAGAGTTTAGGAGACGAGTGTCATTGGAGGGAGTCAGTTGCTTGGGGCTGTACCCTTGAAGGGAATATTGAGACCCCAGTCCCTTCTCTCATGTTGCTTCCTGGCAGTCCTGGGGTGAGGAGCTTTGTTCCACCACATACTTCTTGCCATCGTGTTCTGCTGCCCAAATGTGTGGAGCCAGCTGAACATGGACCGAACCCCCTGAAACCATGGGCCAAAATGAATCTTTGCTCCATGCAAGGTGATTTTCTCATGGATTTTTGCCACAGAACTTGAAAGCTGACTGTCTTGGTTACTTTTCTCTTGTTGCTGAGACAAAATACCTGACACCCAAAGTTAAGGAAGGAAAGGTTTATTTACCTCACAGTTTATGGAAGCTTCAGTCCATACATGGCTGGCTCCAAGGCAGAGGGCAACGGTTCATGGCCACCGAAAACAGCAAAGCAACAAGAGCAAAAAGGAGCAGTGGCAAGCTGCCTCTTCCCTCTCTTACACTGTATGCAAACTACCTGCCCCAGGGCGGGTGTAGTACTCACATCCATAATCCCATCTATGGATAAATCAAAATAGTAACAGTAATCATCATCATCATCATCATCATCAGACTATGGATCAATAAAAAATATAAAAGCCTGTCCCATGACTACATGAGGATTTGGGAGGACAAGCAGACACAAACCATAACATTAACACAGCAACCTTTGAAGTTTAGGCCCTTTGTACACTGATGATGGTGACCCTCAGGAAGAGCATTTGTGCAGCCTTTTATGACTATCTTGACAACTGTCACGGGATAACCCCGATACATCCTGTCTTACTTTCTGCATCAACACTACATGATTAGAACTATTGCCTATGAAAGGGTGCATGTTAGAACAAGCATTTGTTGAATTTAACTTATTCTCCATGGGTTAGAAACTCAACTACTAATAGCCAGGTAAAATCTAAAGGGATGCCAAAACTCTGATTCTTTCACTCATTTTGAACGCTCCACAGTTTTGTCCTTCCATTTATTAATTTGGGCTCTATTTTATTCTCCCTCAAAACATAACAGTTGTTTAGAAATTTTGTTTCAGACCATTGACTATGAAGGTTGGTGGAAAGGAAAAACCATCACATCCTTGGAAAGATAAAGACATCAGCTTTCTCTGTATCTGCTGCATTCGGTTTCTGGTGCTGCCAGAAACTCTGGAGATTTGTAAGAGGATACGGTTTAAGTTTACTACAAGGCTCACACTGAGGCCTGTTCAGCACTACCATATTGTGCCACCTGCTAACTCTCTCTGTCTTCCACTCTGATGCCAGGTCCTAAAAATAGTTCAGTGGGAACAATCCATCAGTCTCTCCCTTACGGCCTGCAAATCAAAGCTCTGATTAGGTCAAAGGATGGGCAAGGCAGCTAAATTGCTGTTCAAAAGCCTTGTAATGCAGAAGCCTCTCTGTTCTCTCAGAAGTTTGGATGGAACCACAAGGCAGGCTTCAGTCAGGAGACCTCAGCCCACTTTTCTGAGTCTGTGAACTTACAGGGGAGCAGGGTTTCCCACTGGAGGAACCTCACTGCCTGAGACTCCAGAAGTCGAGGAATGCACACTGTCCAACTACACCTGCAAGACATCTGGCACAAAGGAAGCTTGACCTTGCACGGGAAGCCTCATTTCCCAAGAAAATCATTTTCAATATCTCTGTTTTGTATGAAGGGCAGCTATCGGAACATTTTTTTCCTGCTTCCTTGCTTCCAACCATGGCACTTGAAAGCAGCAACTGGCATCATAAAGTCAGTTTACAACTCACAGTAAAAGAATATGAAATAATCCTTCTTCTAGAACTGAAGGCTTTTGGGGGCAGGTGAGCAGCCACCAGGGGGGCAGTAATAGAGTGAAATGAGGTGGAGTATCATTTGGGAATATCTCAGCAAATGCTGTATGTCTGTTCATTTGAAAATTTGCAGCAAAGATGCCCTAGACTGGAGAGCTAACAAACAACATAAAAACTAGGAGTAATCCCAGAACTCTGGAAAGTTCAGGAAGGAAGATCACAAGACCCAGTCCTAGGAAATATACAGACTTAGGGTGAACCTGTCTTAAAGTAAAATCAGTGAGTTAAAAAGGGCTGGCTATGTAGCTCAGTTCAAAGGCCCAGATTCAATTCCCAGTACCACTGAAACCAAAACAGAACAAAAACAAACACCAACAGAAATTCATTTCTCACAGCTCTGGACACTGGGAAGTCCCAGACAAGGTACCAGCAGATTCAGTGTCTGGTAAGGGTCTGCTTCGTTATAGCTGCCCCTTTTCTTACAGCGTTCTCATATTAGAGAAGGGATCAAGGTCTGTTTTCACAGGGGTACTAACCCCATTTCTCAGGACTCTACCTCCTTCACCTAATCTTTTCCCAAGGGCTCCTACTTCCAAATACTATCACCTTGGGCAGTGGGTGACGCCCACTATATATATATATATATATATATATATATATATATATATATATAAAGAGAGAGAGAGACTGGAAGAGGAGATACACATTCAGATCATAGCACATTATAACAGAAATCAGAAAATTATGCTTTATGGTTAATAAGTTCTCATCTAGTTTGTAAAGGCAGTTTTATTTGGACTTTACTTACTCTGCTGATTTATTTATGTATTATCTAGGGTTACTTTCATGTTATAAAGGCAGAACTGTCTGGTCAGGAGAAAGAGAACATCTGGCCCTTTATGAACAGGTACACTTTTTTTTTTTTTTTGGTTTTTCTCCGGTACCGGGAACCGAACTCACGACCTTGCGCTTGCCAGGCAGGCGCTTTGCCGCTGAGCTAAATCCCCAGCCCCTATGAACAGGTACACTTATCCCAGCTCTATAATACTGACCACCTGCTTGGTGGTCACTCCAGCACACAGTTTTCATGGTTGTACAACAATAGGTCCACACGGACACTAATCTCTCCACTTTACAGATGGAGAAGGAGAGCCCTGGCTCGCTCAAAGTCATAGAGATGTTAGGTAACAGGGCTGGGTGCAAGTCAGTATCTGTCTGATTCTATGGTCTTTTCTTCAGCATATGCCTTGTCTCACTGCTAAATTTCCACTGGCTATGAATTTGAATCACTAGTTGAAAATCAAATGTTTTCTGGGGCCAGGTAGGTAGGATAAAAGGACACTGCCCAAAGCCAGAGGGAGTGCTGTGCACTGTGGGTGAACTGGAAAGTTCTTTAAATGTCTTTAAACTCAGTTTAAAGACATGTAAAGGAGAATTTTTTTTTTAAACTTCAAGAGCCAAACAAAACATGTCAGCAGGCCTTATTAGGCTAATAGGTCTTGGGTTTGTGACCCTGGGTTGGAGCCCAATCAGGTTAGCCAAGAAGAGCGATGCTATGCTTGGAATGGAAACCACGGAGCCTGTTTTTCTCTCCCTCCCTCTCTGGTTCACTTCTTTGGAGCATCACTGATGACTCTGTGGAGGACTCCCAGGCCCTGATTTCTCCTCCTGACTTAGCCACATGGTCATGGTGCAACTTCTGGCAACTACACTCACCTCTGCGAACTTTAGGACGTTCATCTTTACAAGGGAGAATTACTTCACGTGGATTGGTCATGGTAAACCCCACATGCTGCACTGCAAAATTCATTCTGGCTTATCACAGGGAATGGTACCTCCATACTTCTACTTGCTTGAAGCAAACACAATATGATCCTTGGTTCCTTTGTTTCTATTGCAATCCAGGGCCAATCAGTCAGCATAAACTTCTGCCTGCATATTCAGTGAGTATCCAGAATCTTATCCCTAACAGCTAGGGTGTAAGTCTCTATCACTGCCTGGATTTCTGCAACAGCCTCCTTACTTTACCTGTCTTTCTCTACCTCTTCTTGAGTCCATTTTCAATTCAGTAGTTAGAGCTGTAGATACTTCAATGTGCCCGTAACATAGCCTTGGTTTTCCCTCTTAGAGTAAAAGTTAAAGTTCTTCCAATGACCTTCAAGGACCCAGTGATCTTCCTCCTCACCACCCACAATCCTTTCTCTTACACTGTACTCTCATGGCCAGATGCTCCAACCTGCTCATGTTTCACTGGCCACAGTGGGCTCCTGCTTGTCCCTTAAGCATAGCAGGCAAGCTCCTATCTCATGGGCTTTGGTCTATTGCTTCTGTTTGGAGTACTCTCTAACCCGTATCCAAAGTACAACTCCCTCCTTTCATCAACTCCTAGTGCATTTTTTCACTCACCCTATGATTCAAACTGCATGCCCGTTCCTATTCTCCTCTCCCTCTTTACCTTCCTGAATAGTATTTATAAGTACTACATCTTTCATGACTGAATTATTTGCATTGCTTATTGTCTCGCCTCCAACAACAGCCAAAGAATTATTCACTGCTGAAGCTGCCATACCCCCTAAACTTCCCAACTCACTACTCAGGTCTTTTTTTGCTTCAATTTTCTCCACCTCAATCATCTTATCAAATGTAACATAACTGAATGAGTATTATTTCAGCTTCAGAGGTCTGTGGTTAAGGGTAGGCATGCACCTCCTAACTGTATGCCAATACTCATGGGATTAGGGTACCCAGCCAGCATCACAGCCCCACCTGGGGACATGACAGAAATGCAAATTCTTGTACCTCTCTCTAGACCCACTGAATCAAAAACTCTAGCAGAGGCTCCAGCAGTATTTACAGGCCCAACCAGTGATTTTATTATGACTTTGAACTTAAGGACCATCACCCTATTTCAGTTGGTTTTTATTTTTTAAATTAATGTCAATATATTTTTGGCTGCACTAGGGATTAACCCCAGGGCCTTTGCACTGAACTACATTCCCAGCACTTTTTAATTTTTTTAATTTTGAGACACTGTCTTACCAAATCTCTAAATTTTCCAGGTGGGGGTTTTAAACTTACGATTCTTCTGCTTTAGCTTCTTTGAGTGCACTGATTACAGGCATGCACCACTGTACCCAGCTTCAGTTGATTCATAAAACAGTTCAGGGCCAAAGATTTCCAAGGCAGAATGAGGTACGGTTGGCCCTCTCTATCCTTAGACTTTGCCTGCTGGAAGTCAACTATAGCATACCAAAAGCAGCAAAACTACAAAAAGTGCAGCTGTCTCCAACATATAGAGTATTTTTCTTATGACTGTTTTCTAAACAAAGCAGTACAGCAAAGAATTACAAACTATTTACAGTGTGTTAGGTATTATAAGTTAAGTAGAGGTGATCTGAAGTTTATAGGAGGAGGGATAGAGTTTATATGTAAATACTGTACTACTCCACACAAAGAATTTGAGCATCCTTGGATTACTATATTAACAGCATATCCTGGACTCAGTCTCTTGCACATAAGAATGACTGTGATGGAAAATAGCTGTGGAATGGAATTCAGAACACCTGTTCCATGCTTCTATCTGCCCTTGGGTGATCTTGGATGCATCAGTTCTCTAACTGTGAAACTGAGTTCTCTAACTGCAGAGGGAAAGGACAAGATGATCTTTATATTGGACTTGTTTCTTTCTTGGATTCTGGAGCTATCTGTCAACATATCCCTATGCCTCCTTTCTGTTTTTCCTTATGATCATAGATTCCAGGAACCTACGACTGCCAGTTGAACGTCTCATCTGTAAAAAACTTTGTGCCCACCTGGGAAAAATACTGAATATTTGTTCATATTACCTACTTATATAGTGTATACATGTGAGTTTATGCAAAAATATTCAATACACTATAAATGATACACAAAAGGGAAGTGTCAACCAGATAAACTAAAGTGCAGGTTCTGATTTTGGTGTACCAGGTTGAACATGACTTATCTGGAAAACTCATAAGACTTGCTTCAACTCCTCCTACACAGTAACCCATTTTCCAGACAAATACACATTTTCTCTGAAAGTCAGACTTGCTTTCTAAAAGCAGCTGATGAAACTTGTTCTAGAAAAAAGGTTGTCCTTTCCATGAGCTCTCAGTAGACATCAGGTACTATGCCAAGTGATTTTCACATACACTAATCATCTTTGTCATTACACTGAGAAATGTTTATACTGTGAAGCATGTATAATTGTGCCACTTTGGAGTAAGGACACTGAGACACACAGCTCTGTTAAATAACCAATTGAAATGTATAGGTAATAAAGAAGCAAAGCTTATACACTGGCAGTACAAGAATTTTCAGCTGTAACAAACTTCAGGCACTTCTGAGGATATTTGTCTTTAAAGACTAACCACTGGGCACAGTAGGGCAGTATTCATTGCTTATTGTAGATTTGCACTGAGCGTTTTGACAAGGAATTCTTTCTAGTACTGTTCAAAATATTCATCTGAAGTGTGTCATTTCTGCAAGATAGGTCCAACCCTGAGGGCAGGGTCATGATTTTCTACATGACCCTGACCTACCCTCAACACCGTCCTGGGTAGCTGGGTCATGGTACTGAGGGAACAGTGGACTTTCAAGTCAGTGTTATAGACAGTACTTCAGAAGTGACACAGTTAATTAGAGCCACTATGGTCCCGAGAAAAAGGGAGATACACCTGGAAGCAGCTTGCTTTTATCACACCTACAGCCATCACCAGTGTCCCTTGCGGAGGACCCAAGGGAGGGGCACGAAAGCATGCTAGCTTTTATCCTAACTGATCTCCTCCCCAGCAAACATGCATCCAAAGTTTGCACGCACTTTTGCAGATGCGTGTACTCAGCCGACATGCGATATGGAAAAATCTCTCCTTTGCATTTGTTTATTTGATGCACCAACTGACAGAATGCGGTTACTTTTGTAGTCTCCAAGGAGCTGAAAAACATCTCAGAAATCTGATTTTATGAAGTTAGGTTTTCCGCCACCGAGAAATATCTTCATGTTAAAGGTTTGTTTACAACGAGTTGCTGTTTCCACTTGCTGGAGCAGCTCTTAAACATTTTTTTAAGTTGTTTTTTCCAACCACTAAGTGGATCTAAACATTAAGTGTTTCTGAAGTTGGTTTTCCAGCTCCTGGGTTGCTATTAAGTTCTGCTGGGATGAAACGGAAGGTTGCTGCCTTCACTCAGCCCCTGTAATGTAATGCAAGAGCGTAATATTTTGAAGAATTTTTGAAATGGCTCACTGTGCAATATTTATGTTTCATTCACATCAGCACAGGACGGTGTTGACACAAAGTTCCATTGTTGTTGTTGGCGACTCCCTCCCTGCTTTCATCTCACAAGCCAGCTCCCCACTCTGACTGGGGCAAGCTAGATCAGCTCCAAGAAGGCCAACCCGATAAACCATCTGTCCCAGCCCAGGCTGAGCACGGAGCCTCCCCTCCCTAAGAGAAGTATAATCAGGCGAAGTTGAGAGATGTTTTGACGGAGGAAAGACAGAAAATTTCTTCCCGAATGAAGAAATTAGAATGAAGGCACTTTGAGAATTAGAAGAGTGTCTCCCTTTCCCCCCGAAGGAAGGAAAAATGACCTCTGCTGTGGTTTTTGTATAAAATCTATATTTCACACTTCCTTAGGACTGCTGTTATCAAATATTCACGAAGAATTTCTCACACTGTGTTCCACAAACCAGCCAGAGTTACAGGGCACGCTGGTAAGAACAGGAGTCCTGGTAGATAAAGAGATGTTTGACAAACAAAACTTCGGGCTCATCTGGGGCTTTTCTTATACTCTAAAGATGTAAAGTAATCCTATGGGTGGATACCTAGTGAACGAGAAAAAATCTCACATCCCTCTGTCCTTGTCCACTCCCTGAACACATGCGCATGTGCGCGCACACACACACACACACACACACACACACACACACACACTCACACATGCATGCATTAACACTCTTGTCAGTATTTCAAGCAGGCTGTTTCCCAAATTCACAGCCAGTCACTGTTGGCAAAGCTTTTGTAGTTTTTCACTCTATAATAAATAGTCCCTTAGCGTTATTAATGAAAAATAAATATCAACTCACCATGACTATGACCATCAAGATAAACTTGATTTTTAAGGGCATCTGTGTATGTTAAGGAGAGAGAGAGAGACAGAGACAGAGAGAGACAGAGACAGAGAGAGACAGAGAGAGAGATATAGAGAGAGACAGAGACAGAGAGAGAGATACAAAGAGAGACAGACAGAGAGACAGAATAGATGTATGTCTTTGTAAATACTTCCTGCAATTCATTCTCTAGAAACAGGATTAATAATCAAGTAATCGAGACAGAATAAAGTAAAACATAAAAAGCTAAAGCTGGCTATCATGCAGCTATCCTGGAATTTCATGATTTCTTTTTCCCTCTGACATATTTTAAAACTAGATGCAAAGCAACAAAAATAGCCCAAATTCAGGGTGGTACCATGTTGTTGTGACTGCAGGAAACAACCCTGCCAACCTGGTACCCACCCTGCTCGACATAGGCACAACACTCTCTGGCTGGGCTGAAAGATCACAATTGAGAAATGAGGAAATGGACATCCATAGATCTCCAGGTCCCTGCTTAACCGTCCTCCTTACCACTCTTTCTTTAGCTGACCTCTTCCTCCTTCAGCTTTTGTCTCAGGAGGGATATAAATGTGGAAGAGAAACCTGTAGGTAATTAGCAGCCCAGCGTGTCTGTCATGCCTTTGATAAAATGTGCTGGGTGTGGCTGCAGTTGATAAAATGCACTGGTGGTGTCCCATTTCATCTGACTTTCCATTAGATTCCCTCCCTCCCCCACAACAAGAGTGTCTTTTGGCCAGCTTCTGTTTTCAATCATGGGGGACATTGCTATGGATTTATTTTTACATTTTCCAATAAGAAACATATTCTGATCCTTTAAAGGTTAGAAATGCAGTATGGAAGGGTGGCTGATATTCAGGAAAAAAGCTTCCCTGCTGTCTTAAATTAACCAGAATGTTAGTGCATGTGTGCATGGATGGGTGCATGTGTGTGCTTTTATACACGTGTCTCTTTAGATCCTCACTGTCTTCCTGACTCATGGACAGAAGTCTTGCAGTATTCATCATTGTGTTATAGGTTTAATGACCTAAGATTGCAGAAAGAAGCACAACCCTTTGGCTCTAACTCTCTCCTGGTTAAGGATAAAGAATACTCTTTGGAGCTTTGAGCAGCAGATTGTAACAGGCAAAGCAAACAGGCTATTATGATTAGGTTTTACATAGGGCTGAAATCAAGTGGAGAGAGGGCAAGCAGATTCTGGATTAGTCACCAGTGTTTTTAACCCACAGAAGCCATAGCAAGTGTATGTATACAATAGAACTTCTGACCCAGAAATGCCTTTTCCAAAATACAAAACAATCTTCCAAAATGGACTAGTAGCCCACAAGAATGACAATGCATATCTGTATTTTTGACAAGAAAGCTTGTTCATAATAATAAGGAAATCAGGGAACAGAATGTAAAATAATGAGATATATGATAATGTATTCAGTGTACAAAAGTGAATTTAAATTATCAGAGGGTAGATACCAAGGACCTGGAAATTGCAGGACTGAAAACTTTGCATTTATCTATTCGAATCTTTTATGTTTTCCAGGCTAGTCCTGGTGGCTTACAGAGAAAAATACTACTAAGGTTCTATTTCTGTAAAACACATATATGGACTTCTAGCAATAACCAATAATATCTAGATGCTTTGCATATAAACCTGAAAGAATGTAACCTAAAATGGTAAAAGTTGTCACTTCTGGAATAATGGAACGATAGGGTCTTTTGTTTTCATTTCTAATATTTTACTTTCTGATTTTACTGCAAATATAATGTAATATTTTGCTTCTTACAAAATTTTTTTTAAAAGAGCTAAGCAGCCTGTACTTTTTGGTACTAATGGTCACACTACCTTCATTCTTCTGTAGGTGGTCACATTGGAAAATTCTGTATGTGCCAAATATTTGAGCAACAGAATCTTTCTTTATCCCACCCCCAGCCCGTCATGTTAGTCTGGAGATATTTATATTCACTGCCAAATATCTGCCCCAAATCATTCTGTATTGCTGATACTTTGTCAGATTAATAGATCCCAAGTGATGTGAAAATGTTGATTTTATGGCAGACCTCCAGGAAAGCCTTTACTGCAGATAAAAATGCATAGGGTAAATTATGTTTCTTGAGATTTTGATGTTTCTATTTAAAAGTGCCTGTAGGTCCTCAGCCTCTTATGAAAAGTGCCTTAAGATTGCTCTTTGCAAGTGTCACATTTTATCTTTTCTTTCATGCTTTGAGAACAGAGCCAGGGTGATCCTGAGGGTAGGTACTTTTGCTCCCACCTTGTGGTTTGCAAATTCTTTGGCCCACCTGTGAATGTGAAGCATTCTCTTTTAATTCAAGTTCATTCGTCAGTCTAGGAAAATGCCTTTCCTTTTCTGAAGACCTGGATTGATTGTTTGGAAATATAATTTGGTTCGGGTGTTTGTACTGGATGAAAGATCAGAACGCAGTTCAGGCTGCACGGGCTCTGAGACTCCTTTGAGTGATGAAGTTCAGAAATGTAGCAAGAGACAGGGAAAACAGGAATGTTTATGCGGTCTCTTTTCTTTCTTTCCGTGAGTATTTTAAAGAATGGTTCTCCAAATTTCCAAGGTTGGCAGCACTGCTCTTGTGTGTTGTCAATTCTCATTTCTTTCCTGATTTTTCTGTCATATAGAAGAGAAAGGGCAGTGTGTGAGGGTAAACTTCAGTGGACGATGTTTCTTTGGGTATCTATTTATATTAGACACAAGTTTAGATCCTGTAGCTTTATTATCACACTGATCCCTCCCATTTTGCAGAGAAGCTTGATATGTGAAGGCATCTAGTATCATCATAGACATATAGGTGGGGACTGACAGAGGGTTCAAAAGCCAAGCCTGCATTCTTCACACAATGAGCCTCTATAATATAATGCTCTGGAATTTGAACTCATGGCTTGTGGGACGTACATAAGCCACTCAATGTCTCAAGTTCTTCACTGCGTTGCCTGTAGATCAAGGACGCCAGTGGTGATGATAAGAATGAAGACACTGAGGACGGTTCCTTTCTCAAGATTCTTCATCGTAAAGATCAAGCAGAGTGAACTACACATAAATAATTTCTACTGTGTGACTCTTCCTCCTGGACACTTTTGCTCTAGGGAGGAGTAATGTACCTTCACTGGAATCTCCTGTCCTATCCCAATGTGTACTACTAACCATTCAGCTACCTCAGAATTTAAAGTGCAAATTGAATTGCAAATGAGCTGCTTTGTGGATAAACTTCTTAGAATCTGATAAATATAAACATATTTTAAATACTCTGGTATAAAGAACATTCTGGAAGTATCAGATTCTGGAAGTATCTGTTTCAAAAGGTAGCTTAAATGGTCTTCATTATAAGGTGATATAGTTTGTTGATTGGCAACATGTGAGTGCCTATAACTTAACCCCCGATTAGGTGTGGTTTCAAGAGGAACGGAACAATTTCGCTCATGGCCTTGGGGGTCCCACACAATGCACGAATAATATTTTTTTCTGAAATGGCACAATTTAATTCTTTCTTGCCCTCATTTATGTATGGTACCTGGAGCCTGAACTTTAGAGAAATGGAGCAGCTTTATTAGGTCCTCCTGAATAATTTTATTATTGCTTGGTAATTGTTACAGTTTAGTCCTACAGCCTACAATTTATTCGTTTTTTTCTAAAATTCTGAGACCCTTGTGAGTCTGCAGGGACCAGGCCCAGGGAAGCATGTTTGGTGTGGAAGGAGGGTACACCAAGATGTGGGTTGGGGTGGGAACGTGAGGACATGTCATTTGCACTTGTGGGTCACTGTCAAATGGCCTTTGCGGTAGAGGGATGCTGAGAGGGGGCAGTAGGGCCCAAGGGGATGATGGGAACAGAGTCTCATCTGTTATGCTGTTACTATGGGCTGAGCGCACTGTGACAGCTTCCACTTGCTTTATATGCTGTGTTTCCCACCACTACATGTAAGGTGTATATTTTACCGGTATTTGTTGAAAAACAGGTTCAGAGACAAAATAGCTGCCTAAATTCCGGCTGCATCAAAGGCAGAGCTCAGGTTAAAATCTTTGTCTCTCTGTGGAACATTCAGGTTAAAATTAATGAAAACAAACAAAATCAGTTATGAAAGGCATAATTTCTGCCCTTTAAAGGCCACATATACCCTGATCCTGAAGTTGTTCATAAAATATAAGGTAAAAACCAGAAAGCATGTAGGATGAATGAATTAATAAAACTCTTACTAGTTAAAAATAATTGGGGAAAAGGACAGCCTATACTATATTGTTATAGCTGGAATCTTTAATACTTATTTACATAATTTCTTTAGAGTAACTTGAAGTAATATTTGAGTGCTGTCAAATTTTCTGGACCACCTTTCACAATTTCATATGAGATATTTAAAAACTCATGGATTATATGCAAATTGTAGGTGCCAGGTTCTTAAGAATTGCTAGACTTTCTTAGGCAGATTAAATGCCAGGAAATCACTGTAATAATGTTACCTTTCTTTGCAGATAGTAGAAAATTTCATTTAAACCCATCCAGTCTCAGTGCAGTTCCAAATGAGCAAGGTCTGAATTAAGATGACTTCACTGTAGTACAGAATGGGTATATTTACACAAAGCGGAGACAGAATAAAAGAGCAATCAGAATCAGATGCAATTAAGGCAGGAAATTCCATAAGTTAAAAATCCTTTGATTTTTCATGGATAAAATGGAAATTCTATCTTGTGACATTTGATGCTTTGTTCTAATCTAAACAGGCTGTTAGCCTCTAAAAAGAGTAAGCACATATCAAGGTGATTTGAGCTTCTGCATTAAATTTCAGTTAAAGCATAGACTTTGGAATCCATCAGACTGAGTTCCCAGTCAGGCATCTACATATAAACTGGCTTGGGCAAGAAACTTATCCTTTCTAAGATTCCATTTCACTCTCTATAAAATAAGAGAAACAGAGCAAATGCACACAGCATTGGTCTAGTTTCTGGAACAGAAGCGAATAAAAAGGATGTTATCATTATGACATTATTAACACTAATTATTTTTAAAATGCAATGTGATAAAGAGTTAGCTCAATGGGACGATTTTGGACAGTGAACATGCTCTCATTCACTAGGCATTTTTAAATGGATGATAGCCAGATTTCATTATTTCCTTCTTAATAAATCTGAGATGTGAAAAGATGAGAAAAAGATGGTTTGTTTGGTCTTTAGATGGGCAGACACACGCTGAGTTTCTCACAGATGCTAAATTATGACTCCGGCTCTCAAAAGAACAATTATGAAACCTGACAGAGAGAAATCCTTGAAAGAACTTCATGGCTCAGTTAAGTCTGCTCAAGTACTAGAAAGAAAGGCCTTGCTAACATAAAAAAGACACATCTGCAGTACATTTTGGTTGCTGTAACACAAACTGGATGAGTCCCTCGCCTATTCCATCACCAAAACTTGCTTTCCTCTTGTGGCAGTTGAACACTTTCCACGGGTTTTTGTTTGGTGTTTGAATGGGGCAGTCAGTACATTAAACTTTCTGGCATGCAGTGTAGGGTGCAATTTCTACTTCCCCACAAGCAGTTTAGACATTTCTTCCGACAATCATTTAAGTAGTAATAAGTTAATATTATATCATTTTCTTTCATCTCCTATTGCCCTGCTTGGAAAGAGTAATTTTGTACCAAAACAAAACAGAAAAACCACCCAACCCAATGTAATTTTCCAGGTTCAACCAAAAATCAAAATACACAGTGACGCTACAAAACTTATTGGTCATCGGTCTATTTGGGAATATTGTGAAGTATTTCTTCACTGTGCTCTGCTATAGCTTTCAAAGGAAATTGGATAGAATGGGAAGGGAAGGAAGCATACAAAACATATGAAAGGATGTGATTCAGAAGCACACAGGTTACCTGCAGTTTATAACACTCATTCCTGCTTGAATTTCAAGCCCTTGGCTGCTTTCTCTATCACGAACTGTTCCATTTCTGAAAGGAGAAAGCAAAGGAAGAAATATCCAAGCTATAAAATGTCAAATTGCTTTCCAAACCTGTCCCAGTTTCCAACCACATCAAGCAGGCTGTCTGAAAAGACAATCAGCTTTTGCCCGAACCCAATACATATACAATTATTTACTTTTTAAATTTGTTTCCCTCTTGGGAACACATCATCAAAGGAACGTTCAGGGTTATTCTGAGGCTATTTGTCTCCAGTCTTTTAAAAACTAGTTTTGTAGCTACAGTGTATTTGTGTTTTTTTTTTCTTTAAAAACTTTGAAAATCAAACAAGCCACAATTTAATTTACGTAGAAAAAAATGTCAAGAGCTGGATATATTTTATCCATTTTCTGGGAATAAGATACAGGTGTCCTCCCAAAGCACAACTCAAGGAGAGATAATCAAAGTCTTGCTTTTTATCTCTAGGTATCAAATAGGAGGAGGGTAAAACCTTGATGAAATATATTTTTAGATATTGTTTTTCATACCAAAGAGCTCATGGGGATTCAGTTTTGGTCTGTCTATGTATATGTTACCTGGAAATCCTATATACCTTGTATTAGAATTCTCTGGAGAAATACAAGTAAAATACAAGACCCCCAAATGGGTGTTTTGGGAAATAACTTGTCTGTACAGAAACTTCCACTTCCTAAGAGTAGGAAGATGTGGAGCAGAAAATCTGATTTCTGCACGTACCTTGTAGAACTCAGACTTTCTTAGTAGAGCATACCACATTGTTTTTGTACCTCAGAAAATTGAAAGAATGTAAAATACTTCCTTGCTAATGAAGGGCCAAATAATCAATACTTTTGATGAGCCAATAATAAATTTCAGTTACATAAACTACTTTTGGCTATAAGAATAGTTAGAAATTAATGAGCTATTGTCCTACATTTGAAATAATCATGAATTTGTGATCTTCCATTTATCTCCTTATTAGATTGTTAGCTGTACTTCATTGCTTGAAATATCTGTGCTATCTCTTTCTTTCTTTCTTTCTTTCTTTCTTTCTTTCTTTCTTTCTTTCTTTCTTTCTTTTTCTTCCTTCTTTTCTCTTTCTTTCTTTCTTTCTTTCTTTCTTTCTTTCTTTCTTCTCTCATTTGTTCTCTCTCTCATATTTAGTGGCAAAATCATAACATGCACAATTAATTTACCTTGAACCCTCATAAAACATTACCAATACACTGTATATTGCCATTTATCTGTCTTCTATGCATGTGCTATGATTGTCATTAATTTACTTTTTATTTATTTACTCTAGTTATTTATTTACTTGCTTGTTTACTCACATGATTAAATACCTTTCATGATTTTCTTTTGTTTCCTACCATCTCTCTTCTCAAAGAGCTCACAGATTAGTGTAGATATTAAAATATACACATAAAGTGAAAGCAGGGAGAAGAAAAGGATAGGGGAAATTCAAGAAGGTGTGAATATGAAATGTGGCCTTTCCAAAGGAATCAGAGGGCTTTGGGGTAGGAGTCTAGAAATATCCTAATGCAAAAGTGAGTATTTGAGGTGCAAATTTGAATAAGCCAGTACATAATAATCTATCCAGAGACAGTAGGGTAAAACGCTTTAAGATTTGAGGAGATTGTCAGCAAAAGCACACAGCTGGGATAGCCTAGAGATTGTATAGGAACATTGCATTATTCAAGTGTAGTTTCATCAAAGATGAAGAAAAAAATAAGATTTAAAAAATCTGAAAATGTCTTCATTCTATTTATATATTTTGTGCTACATAATGGAATACAATTGGGCAAAGCTGTATTAAAATAATCTGACGTTTTTAATGTTTTGAGTGACTTCATAGGCTTGGAATGGCTACCATACAAAAATCAAAGTTTCTGCAAATGTTAATTAATTTGCACACTCAGTATTGGGTACAGAATGTTTAACTAGCAGCTCAACTTCAATTAGCATTAACCCTGTGACATTTAACTTGATGTGTCACCTTGACTGGGCCACAAAGTTCCCAGATATTTGGTCAAATATTAGTCTGGGTGTTTCTCTGATAATATTTTTGGATGAAATTAATATTTAAATTTGGAGACTGGGTAAAAGGCATTGCCCTCAGTCATGTGGGTGGATTTCATTCAACCAGTTGAAGATTTTAATAGAGTAATATTTTCCTTTTCCCCCGAGTAAAGGAAAATTCTCCTGTCTGATGGCTTTGAAGTGGGACATCAGCTCTTTCTGGTTCTGCAGCAGCTTCCAGGCTTTAAATTAAAATGAGACATTGGTTTGCAGATTTTGAACTTGCCAGTCTCCATTAAGCATGTAATCAAATTTCTTATAATAATATAAGAATATTATATACATGCACAGAGATGCAGAGGCACACACAGACACACACTCACACACATATAACTAATCATTCATATATATAACTAATATATATCATTCACATACATAACTAATCATTCACAATTACTTGTATTTCTCTAGAGAATTCTAGTACAAGTATATAGGATTTCCAGGTAACATATACATGGACAGACCACAACTGAATCCCCATGGGCTCTTTGGTATGAAAAACAATATCTAAAAATCATTACCATTCCTACTATCCATGTAGTAGTTCAATACTCCACTCCCATGAGCAAACAATCATTTCTCAGACTTTGACTCGGTAGACCAGCAAAAGCCAATGATGGCTTTTGTAGGATGGAGAAAGGAACCGTATCCTAGTTGTTCACCTTGACCATGTCCATCCTGAGACCATCTGATTGGCTATCGAAAACGTTCAGTGTACTTGCATTAGCAAATATTTTGTTTCTCCAAATCAGATTTAGAGTCATAAATACCTGTACACAGCTCAGCTCTTAAAAATAGCTCACCAGCATCCTGCGAGCAGTAGCTACTTCCTGTTGAATCAGATGGAGAAATCTACAG
This sequence comes from Chinchilla lanigera, assembly GCF_000276665.1. Lineage (NCBI taxonomy): Eukaryota > Metazoa > Chordata > Mammalia > Rodentia > Chinchillidae > Chinchilla > Chinchilla lanigera. The sequence goes on along the minus strand of NW_004955478.1, from coordinate 3,020,369 downwards.
CACTCCAAGTCAATGTGGAGAGTGCAACAGCGGTGGCTGGAATTGGGCCACTTGTGCCAGAGGACCTGGCAAAGGTCTGCATATAAAATGTAGTCTAGACCTGGTCAAGCCTTCAGCTCTTCCAGGAAACCAAGTTTGAAGAGAGGAATTTGGGCTTTTATTTTCTCTAGTGGGAAAATACTTAGAGATCATTCATATGATACCAGTTGATTATGTGTAAAAATAATGTTTTTGTTTTCCTTCTTTAAACTCCTTGCATTGCTTTTCTTTTTGGAGCCCTCAATCCAAGTTTATTTTTCTTGATGCATTCATTCAATAAGCATTGGGCCTCCTTTGCATGCCTATTCTGTATAGAGTGCTCGTTCATAATCTCTGCATTCGTATTGATCTATGTCTTTTTGCCATCACCTCCCACTAATCCTTCAAACAACATCCTTTAGGTCACTTGACTTGCTCTTACTCATCGCTTTTGCTTTTCTCTGGTTTGATGATGTGTTCTTTTACCCCTCTCTGGTCCAAAGGAGCTTGACATAATGTGGCAACTATTTCCTTTACATAATGATGGGTTTGGAACGAAGAGGTGGGTTAACTTTCCTAATAGTCAGCAATTGGAAGGAGCTACCTCCACCAATGTCAATTGGCTCTCCTCCTCAATTTTGATTTTTTTTAAAGCATAAAGCAACAGGGAAAAGTCTGTGGCTTTACTAGTTTTTTTTTTTCTTAAAGTAAATAAATTAAAGGATTTATTAATAAATTTCTCCAATTTTTCTCCATTTGTCTTGGAGATCTGATGAAGAACACCTGCTATTCTCAGTCACAGATTAAAGAAAATTCTGTTTCTCTTGCTTTTAAATTTGTGGCTACTCACAACACAGGAAAAAGAGATAATGAAACTTATCTGAGCACTTGGGTGCCAAGCAGGTATCAGGAATTAAGGGATGATATATCATTTTTGAATAAATGACATTTTTCATAAGCTCACTGAATCGCAGAAGCTGAGCAACTCAAATGATGTTAGTTATAGAAAAGTATTTCAAAAGTAATTAGTGGTCCATGTTTTTGCCAAAATTTAGCAAAGTCATTTTAGGACAGGGATTGACAAATCTTTTTCTGAAAAAGGGCCAGATGGGAAATATTCTCTGCTTTTGTTGGCTATATAGCCTCTGTTGTAAGTTCTCAACTCTGTAGACATTGAAGCAGGCATAGATGATGTGTAAACAAACAGGGGAGCTCATTCTAATAAAACTTTATTTTCAAAAGCAGACAGCAGGCTTCTTTTAGCTTGATACTCATTTGAGGACATTAATTTTATTTCTTTTTTTGAGATAGGTTCTCACTGTGCAGTTCAGGCTGGCCTTGACCTCACTTTGTAGCCCAGGCTGGTGTCAAACTCACAACGATCCTCCTGCCTCAGCCTCCTGAGTGCTGGGATTACAGGGGTGCACCACCATGCCCGGCTCCTCAACAGTCAAATGAAACCAATAAAATGAAAGCCATAAAATATCTTTTAGAGACACTCCTTAACATAAATAAAATGGAAAAAATGTGTACTAGAGGTATTTAGATTGAACATTGAAAATGTAGACTTAAAGTTCTAGTCTCAAAAATAAGACTTCTTGATCTCTAGCAGATAGGAACTAAAAATCTGTATATTAATCTGTATCCTAGGAGAAGGTTTTGTTCAAACTTGAGAACTACTATCACTATGAAGTCATAAATATGTAGGCTAGCTTTTCTGCAAAGCAGCAAAACTGGACCGTAAGATGTGGTCTAAAAACCATTTTTATCTTTTCTACATTTTGTGGGTTATGTTGTTGTTGCTCAAGGTTCAATGCGTTGGCTAGGAGAATGCATTCTTGAATCAAATAAACATGGCTTTGGGTACAGAAAATGACACATTAATTGGTACACCTGTGTTAATGGTGTCAAGATCATGCCTGTGACACAGGACACTGTGAAGAGTAAATGCACTCTAAGGGGCTGGGGATTTAGCTCAGCGGCAAAGCGCCTGCCTGGCAAGCGCAAGGTCTTGAGTTCGGTTCCTGGTACCAGAGAAAAACCAAAAAAAAA
>NW_004955478.1:3011921-3018102 GCF_000276665.1 Chinchilla lanigera | reverse complement strand
ACCAAAAAAAAAAAAAAAAATGAAAAAGCAGAGGTTCAAGTCTCTGCCTTTATAATTAGTTCTGAGGTCCACATTCTCTACAGCAAGACTGGAGACAAAAGTGCCTGCGTGGGCAGCGCGTGGTGAGTAGTTCGGTTTACCGGAGAAAAACCAAAAAAAAAAAAAAAAAAAAAATATGCATAAGCAGAGCAGACCTTCTGACTCCTCATTTAGTTAGAAAGTCAAAATGAACACATGAGTAGGTTCATGGCTTAGACCTCTGAAGAGTGGTCTTTTCACCTGTTTCATAACTAAAATGATTGACTTACAGAATATTTGACTCATATGGTAAAAATAATATGAATCCCCTATTCCATGACAGATGTATTTCACCTCTTGCCTTAGTCCTTAACATCACCAAGTAGTATGTGCTATTTTTTGTGATTTATTACTGGTAAGAAAACTGAAAGTCCCCGGGTACGTCAGTGTGGGCAATTGGCAATATCAGAACTGAAATATGTTTACAGAGTCATCTGTGTTGTACCTTTCCTTATGTGATAATTTTTAACACTTGCTGTCCATTGCAATCAACCCCAGAAGTTCAAAAGCAATAAAACTGCTCCCTCTTCAAAGCCCATAGCTTTTGATTTAGCTGATCGTAGGTGACACTCAAGCATTTACATAAGAGGTTTCTATTACATGTCAGGTTTAGGCATGGTTGGTCATTATGGATTTCGTATTGAAAATGGCATGGTTTTCCTCTCTTCCTGTACCTTAACTGCAATATCTGCAAACTCATGAAATGCTAAACTGAGAGCAAGCCAAATAGGAAGAGAGTTTAAAACCTTGCCTTGACGTCAAGTTTCGAAGATCAAATACACTAACTTTACTGTTGCTCGTAGGAGTTTCCAGTGTTTGTTCAGCTCACCTGGCACCTAAAACCGGTCAGCTCCACAAAGTGCATTTGCTGCTGATGAGAGGCAATTCTAGCTCACTGGTTGAGTGGGACTGGTGCAGCGTATGTGCCCAATCTGATCATGGGATCCACTCTGAATAAGGTGGGTAAATTTAAGCAGGTATGACATTGTGGCCCAGTAGCATAGCTGTCTCTTCCAGACTTCTGTGCTCCTGTTCTTTACTCTGCAAAGGGTGTATACAATAACCTGAGGAATCTAGGAAAACTAAATAGATGAGGAAACTTCACTTCTGTGAAATACTACTGACAGGTTGTAAGAAGTTACCTGCTGTGCTACTAAGGAAATGTTACAGAGTATGACCTAGATTTAACTGGGTTTGGTTTTCCCTCTGCTATGATCTGGGCCTTGCAAGTAAATCTATTTAAGCCAATATTTTTGTTATTAGATCTCCTAAAATAATACTTTTCTCTCAAGGTTATAAGTTTTGGTTTTGAAGACCATGAAGTAGCACAAGATGGAATTAAATAAGAAATGATTACTTATGATTATGCATATCAGGTTTTGTATTGAGTGAGCTGTTTATATGAAAATTATTTACCACCTTTACCATGGCACTCAAAGAGCTGAATTTATTAATTATATTACAATTACATTGCAATTTTGTGAATGTTTATATTGAAGCAGACATGAAAGTTTTGACTAGTAAAAGAGCTGAACTGAAGATAAATTTAGAGCAAATACTCTAGTTTGTTACTTTTTAAAGATAAACTTTAAAATTTCCATTTAAAAGTTATGTAACTGCCATTTTTCAAGGAAAATGTACAACTTTATTATTTCTAATTTCTCATAGTATTGTTTTCCAAGTTTGTGGGGAAAGTATCTTTTTATTTTGGTGTATGTTTAATCTAGAATTTATTCATTATTATGTATAACAAAAATTAAGCTAATACTAGTAGTATTTTAATATGTTATTGAAGATTACCAAGAGATTTAATGAAAGCTCATAAACCTCATATTGATGGTTGAGGTTTTAATTTTATGTGAGTATAGGTTTGAGTAGAAGAACATACTTCAGATCCTCATTAGGTATGAAACTGGATCAGTCACGGTGACTTGGGATCTTCTAAAGGCTTTGCACTCGATTCTATTGAAAACAACTTTACCAATGTATTCTGAGAGTCTCTGAAGGCACAATGGTCTTGATGTGTTATATGTTACTTGATTTTTATATAAAAAGTTTGATGAGTTCAGCTGTACACATATACCCATGACACCATCATTAAGGTATATTCCTCATTTCTAAATTTCCTCATTTTCCTTTGTGTTTTGTGTGTGTGTGTGTGTGTGTGTTTGTATGTGTACGTGATAAGAACATGTAACATGAGGTCACCCTCTTAATAAATATTGAAGTGGTTAGTCCCATACCGTTAACTATAGACATGATTTTGTATGGCAGATTTTTAAGACTTACTCATCTTACAGGATTGCAACTCTATAGCCATTTATTTATTTATTTTTAGTACCAGGAATCAAACTCAGGACCTTATGGCTGCCAGGCAGGCTCTGCTAGGCTGAGCTATACCTCCAACCCTCTATAGCCATTTATGAACAACTCCCATTTTCCCCTTTTCCTAAATTTCTCCACCAATCTGCTTCTTTCTTATGAATCTTTCTATTTTCAATAACATAAAGAAGCTAGACATCACTTTGTTTAGTAAAATAATCCAGTGGCAGAGTAACAAATACTGCAGGCTTCCACTTGAAGGTTAGAACTCTAGTCCAGTATATCTCAACCTTGAAATAACTGACTGTTTTAGTTGAATAGTACTTTATTGGGCTTGCGGGGGTGCTGTCCTTGTAGAATAGTTTCAGAATCTCTGGTTTCTCCCTAGTGCATGCCTATAGCACCCCTCCCCAGTTGTGACAAGCCAAAATGCCTCTACTTATTGCTAAATCTCTCTTAGGATGAAAAATTGCTCACTATTGAGGATCTTTATGTAAAGGAAAGTAAACACTTATTCCTGGAGAAGATGTCCTTATCTGCTTTTCATGGCTGGCTATAATTGGAGAATGGTAGTCCCTGAACTGAATAAGCTCATAATCAGATGTGAGGGCTTAAGGAATACTGCATCGTTATTTGTGCTAGTCAGAAGCTGTAGTGAAGGAGGAAATTAATTAAAAATTAGAATCAGAAATGAGAGAGGGCATTATATATTCAAGGCATAAACACCTATGGAATGAAACATCTATGGAATGAGGGCAATGTGTCCAGAAGAGTGTCTTGGCTACATTTTTTTCGTTGCTGGGACAAAATACCTGATTCCCAAAATTAAGGAAAGAAAGGTTTATTTCACTTACAGTTTGTGGAGGTTTTAGTCTATACTTGGCAGATTACAAGGCAGAGTGGCACATGGCAGAGGGCTACAGCTCTTGGCACAGAATACAGCAAAGCAACAAGCACAAAAGCCAGGAATGGCCTCAAGCACCCTTTTTCTCTTCCTTACCTATGCAAACTATCCACCCCAGGGTGGGTGCAGCTCTCACACCCATAATCAATAAAACTCTAAAAGCCTGCCCCATGACCACATGAGGCTTTGGGGGGACACCCAGAAACAAACCAAACATTCCACCCCTGGCCCCCCAAAGACTCATGTCTATCTCTTTACACAAGCATTTAGTCCATCTGCAAGAGTTGCCAAAGTCCTAACAGTTTTAGCATTGCTGAAGAATCCAAGTCCCAAGTCTCCTCCAAAATGTAAGACAAAATCTCAGCTGTGAGCCCCTGTATAAATGAAAAGTTAAACACTTCCAACATTCAATGGCACAAAATAAGCAGTACCATTCCAAAAGGTACAAACAGGGGGACACAGAGCATTGGGACCAGAGCAAGTCCAAAATCCAGCAGGGCTAACGTTATGTCCTGCAGTTCCATGACCAGCTTCTGAAATAATCTGTGGCACATTGTGAGCTCTAAAGGACTTGTATGAGTCCACCCCTGCGGCACTTCTGGCAGTTACAGCTTCCATGGCTTCTCTCTTAGGCCCGCTTTGCTCTCTCCTTGCAGCTTTCCTTAGATGATCCACGGTCCTGGCTTTCCTAAACTTTTGAGGTTTCCAGGGCACCTTTTGCTTTACACTCACAGCTTTATACACTGCCCTCTCAGGGGCACACTGCCTGGCCTCCCAGGCCTTTTGAAATCTGGGTAGAAGCCTCTTTAACCTCAGAACTCTTGTATTCTGTATGTACCTAATGCCAGGGCCACGTGGATGATGCCAAGGTCTGCTGCCACCTGGAGTAGCAGCCAAGTTTTCCTCTCTCTTGGCCACAGGGGTCGAGTGCCTGGATCACTGGGCACTCTGAATCCAATTCTGAGGAACAAATCCTCTATGCTGCCACCATTCTGGAACCTGGTGCAGCCGCCACCGCCATTTTGGAACATGGCACTCAGCAGCTTTCTTCTCAAAGCAAGGTCTTTTGCCTTTGCCATTTTGAGGTTGCAAAGGGTGGAGACTTGCTGCTTGTGATGCCCTCAGGCCATCTTTTCTATTCTCCTGTTCCTTGTCAGCAATAGAGATCTCCTCAGTCTTATCTTTGTAGTCCACAGCTTTACTGGAGCTTCCCTTTTGGCCAAACTCATAACATTTTAAATCATCCTGCTGGGCTCTTTGCTCTTGATTTTCAATATAAATCTGGCTAAAAGCCCCCAACAATAGCCATGCCACTGCCCCAACATTCGACTGCCTTGAAATTTATTTTGCCAGATTAAGCAGTCCACTGCCGCCCTTAATCTCAGTCTTAGGCAAAGTCTCTGGACATGAGCAAAATGCAGACAAGCTTTCTGCCAAGCGATAACATACATCGTCTGGGGTCCAACAACCAATGAAGTCCTTCTTTGCAGCAGAAACCTCCCGAACCTGGTCTTTACCTGTAGGATTTCTAATAGCCTTTTGGGCTTCTGAGCTCTGACCAGAATCTCCCAAACAGAACAGCCAAGGGTGTTCTAGTGCTTCTCTTTCAGCCGATATCTCTGAACCTTTCCAAACACTTCCCACAAGCCATTTCCAAAGGCTCTTGAACCATATGGTCAGATATAGTCACAGCAACGACCCCACTCCTGGTACCAAATTTTGTCTTGGTTATTTTTCTCTCATTGCTGGGACAAAATACCTGACACCCAAAGTTAAGGAAAAAAAGGTTTATTTTGCTTACAGTTTGTGGAGGTTTTAGTCTATATTTGGCTGATTACAAGGCAGAGTGGCACATGGCAGAGGGCTACAGCTCCTGGCACAGAACACAGCAAAGCAACAAGCACAAAAGCCAGGAATGGCCTGAAGCACCCTTTTTCTCTTCCTCACATATGCAAACTATCCACCCCAGGGCAGGCATAGCTCTTACACCCATAATCAATCAAACTCTAAAAGCCTGCCCCATGACCGCATGAGGCTTTGAGGGGACACCCAGACACAAACCATAACAAAGAGGCAACAGTTCTGAGAGTAGATCCTGGTCTGTGGTATAAATCATCTTAAAAGTTCATCTACCTTGTCATGTGCATTGACATTTTCATTGTGAGTGATGGAAAAATGAACATCGTGCATTGGGCTGAAGTAATGAGGACGTATGTGTCATAAAGCCATGAGGTACATCTTTCTGGCTAATCATTGCAAACTCCATTATGGAGTACTCAGTAAATATTTTTTAAAAAGTGAATGGATAAACAAGTAAATTATAAGTGAGTGAGATGAGTAGGCCAGGTCGTCTGGGAAAAGTTCTCGTTTTACCACCAACTTCTTGAGCAAGTCACTACATCTTCCTGAAAACCTGATGTGAGAAAGGACTACTTATTAGGTGGTCTCAAGAGTTCTTTACAGCTGTGAAATCTCTTGGTGTCTGCCAAGGTTTCAGTGTTGTATAATGGTTGCTATTAAAATTCTTTCTTAAGTTGAGTTCTGAGCACTTGCATGTAAGGCAACCTAGTCTTCCTGATGAAGTTTTGTTCCACCAACAGTGATCAGCAAAATCTGGGCCATAGTTACCCAAAAGAATACTTTCTACAGGGAAGCTGCTAGAGTTTGTGATCCTTTTTGATATTTTTGTTGGATATTTCTTTCTGAAATGAGGATAAAATCTGACTGTCTGCCAAGAGTTTATAATTCACTAATAGCTTCTCTAAACTCAGGAGAAAATAACCATACACCAAGCTAAAGAAAAAGGCTATTCACCACTTTGAAGATATTAATATGTAATACAACAACCATTGTTAATTCCCTACCACTTTGTTTGTA
>NW_004955478.1:3002351-3004054 GCF_000276665.1 Chinchilla lanigera | reverse complement strand
GAATATATATAATGTGGATATACTTTAAAGATTCAATAGTCTACTCCAAACTGCTTAATTAACTGGCAATTCCTAGAGGTGCTTTCTGGAACCTGGCAAATTGAAGACAAAGTTTATTTGGAAATGTGAAGGACCAAAAATTTACCCTTTTGTGGACCCTAGATGTCCATACTTAAGTGTTACCAGAGTTTGTTCTTTTTTGAGATTTAAAGCATTCAGAACAACAGTCCTATATCTCACTTAACGTGCCAATAGTCTCATAGCTTGGATAGATTTCTTCCTCAGTCATTATTTGTTTGTGTCAATGAATGTGCAAAAGCACGTGTGTGTGTGTGTGTGTGTGTGTGTATGTCGGAGGGATACTTTAACATTTAGATTCATTTAAGCATATATAATCACTTTGAAAATGTGTAAATTTCAAATTGGGTGTCACTATAGTCTTGAAGGTATTCTCAAAATAAAGTAACTTCTGTATTACTTATGGTGTATTTTAGGATAATATGCTAGGATCTTTTCACAGTTATTTTAAAAACACAAGAGCAGTTAAATAGTGAAGACAGTTCTTTTTTAACTATCTGTCTTCTATTCCTCCTTTGAAAATTATTTCAGTTAGTCCTTTGGAGAAATTGCCTTACATTTACATTTTCTTCTTCAGCAAAATGGGAATGAACATATAATTATTAACTTGGCACCTAGAATTCTCTCAAAAAGCAACTGATGCTGACGAGTATATTTCTCTGAGGATGGGTATTGTGGTAAATTTAAATAATTGATTCTAAATTTACAGAAGTTTTACTTTACAAAAGTGTTTATACATTACCCTCTTGCACGTACACGGAGCGTTGAGGGAGGAAGGGGACACCCGCCTAGCCAGCCAGATCAGCTGAATCAACCCTCGCGAACAGTGGGGTGACAGATGTAGTAGCCAGATCGCCCTCATATCCTGGATTTCTAATTAAATTATAAATTTTAAAATTGTATGGTAAATATGACATTTTATTACTGGTAGATTTTCCTTCATTTTACGTCTTTTAATAAATTTATTCCTGTTTGTCACTGCCCGGACTTGTATCTGTATTTGGATTTTTTCTTGAGTTGGTCTGAACGTTTTATTGATTGCTTTGTAAATTTCTGATTTAAAAAACTGAAGCGTTTGTCACATATTTTAATGAAAAACCTAATTTGTTCATTTGAAAATTATCTTTGACTTCAAGTGCTCTATTTTCAATCCCAGGTTTTATAATTATGGCAATTCAAAGGAGCTAGACAAATCTTGCCTCTGTAATCTATAAATTTCACAAAAGATCACCCAAAACACATTGCAGTACTAGCAAATTCTACTTTGCCAACAAAAGTGATTTATATGGTTCCCCCACATACTAAAAAGACAGAAAATGGTCTTTATTCAAAGATGATGTGACTGTATAATTAGGCAATTCATAAGAATGTACAGATAAACAATTTCCATAAAAAGTGTTTGTAGTAATAAGTCATTTAGAAGGTCTCTGGATACAGCAAACAAACAGAATGAAAAGATAATTTACTGATAATTTAACCAAAAGAAAACATTTAAGAATAACACTAATGATATATGTACAAAAATGTCTGTACAGAGAAACCAAAGCATTAACCACAGAAATAAAAAATCTGAATATATATAATGTGGATATACTTTAAAGATTCAATAGTCTACTCCAAACTGC
>NW_004955478.1:2995677-3002251 GCF_000276665.1 Chinchilla lanigera | reverse complement strand
TGTTAATTCCCTACCACTTTGTTTGTAACTCTGTATTGTCTGTACTGTGCTTGTGATATGTTGTAAAATGTTGTATGTCTGTTAATGTTTCCCTCCTGTTATCTTTAAAATAAAAAAAAAGAAAAAGGCTATTCATATGTGGATTAAATGTTAAAGTTATTTTCTTATAAGTACCTTGGAGTTAGGTAATAAATACATTTCCAATACATCTTTTAAAATATATCTTTTGGTGGAAAGATCAATCCTAAAAGATATTATTTGTCTAACACATGGGCTATTGGTTAATAAAAATTTTAGAGAGTTGTAATATGATAAGAAGAATGTTCAGGAGAATAATTAATATTAGAAATTCATTGCTCACCAAGACTGTAAACCAGAGAAACTACTTCCACAGAAAGCCTAATTATCACCCACATAAACTAGTCAGTAAAAATGACCACAGTTTTACACCACTGAAACTTGGAAAGGTAGAATGCAAGTGGATTGCAAAAAGGCTGCCCATAACCCCAGAGCAAATCCAGATGTGCAACTATGCTTCAAGTGCACTACCCAAGCTGACTGAAGCAGGGCTCTGCAGATAATGTGAAGTGTAATTTATGGTTGAGGCAGATGTGTCTGGCATTGTGAAGGGTTTTCTGTGGAAAGCTAGGAGAAGAAGAAGCCCTGAAATATCACAAATTTTAAATTAGAAGTGTTGGTTGAGGACAGGTATGGGAGACTTGGTTATTCACACCGGCTGCTAAGAGTAATGTGGGCCAGTTCAGTGCCAGGGATGTGGCCTCCAGGAGGAGCGGGAGGCAAGTCATGGGAATGAGGGGTGAGGTCAGCAGGGAAAGGCAGGCAGAGTTCTGATGATGCTAAAGTGGGGGACAAAAGAGGTCAAGCCTCAGCAGGAATCAGAGGATGTGGTGCTGGGGTGGATGTTGAAACTAAAGGGAACCTCCCCCTGCTGCGTGGTTCTGGGCCAACAATTATGAACTGAGGTCATGGTAGAAATTGTCAAAAATGAAGCACAGAGCTTCAGAAACTTCTGTACACTGGTGATAGGGGCAGAAAGAAGATTCTATACTGAGATACAAGAAAAGATAACTTTACTAGACTCCAGCCTTCTGAGGTTTGAAAGGTTTCTGAGAAAACTTGTGAATTTTAGAGACTGGGTTATGCAGAATACCATCTATAAGCATGATGGTTGTCCTGGAATATTCATATGGAGTTTCAGAAGTCCTTTCATTCAACAATGGAGGATGGGTTTTGCTATAATAAAGAATAGATTAAAAATATCTCTCCTCTTGAGAGGTACATTTAATCTGGAAAGAGAGGCCAAAGACTGGATGTCAAATGTAGAAATGCTATGGAATTCAGAAGAGGAGCTACTTAACAATATACAGAAGTTGATGAAGGGTTTTCAAAGGGGGTGATACCTGACCTGAACCAGGAAAGAAGATGAATAAGAGTATGGAAGTAGCAAAGCATTGTAGTTAGAAGTGACATAAACAAAGGAAAAAATACAGTGCATGTGTGTGTGTGTGTGTGTGTGTGTGTGTGTGTGTGTGTGTGTACTGAGGAATGGGAAAGGTTAAAATTTGTTTGGTTTTTCAGAATTTAAATGCAAAGCAGGAAGTAACAGAGCCACTAGTGGGATATAGCTAGAGCGAATATCAAGAAAGCTTGTGGTATGTTCTGCTAAGAAGTTTGAATTTTCTGCTGTGAGTAGTTTATAGGGAGAAATTATAACCAGGGCTATCCTTTAGATATTGACAAGGAAAGAGAGACTCCATTTTCTGTTCTTAACTCCATATTAAGAGCAGTCACTAAAGTTCATTTAAGCTGTAGTTGACCCTACTCTTCAACGCTCCCCTTGGTTAGTTATCAACCCATTTAAGGGACAACAGAGTCATAAAATTGGAACAGAAGAAACAGGGCAAATTGGGAAGTAGGCTAAAAGTTAAACTGCAATGGTCTTCTGAAATACTGCTATCCAGTAGCTCGTGGGAAAGATAAACTTTGTGATAATTGTGTGACATTCTTGTTAAGGTCCCAAAATGAGATAATGGTTACCATGGAAACCTATAATTCTGCTTAAACCAAAGGTGAGACCCAGATCGGTGCAGACATATCCTCTGGCTCCTGGTCAAAGACTGTCCATCAGCCAGCTCAATAAAGCTTTGTTCGCTCCTGCTCTCCCAGTCACTTGTGAAAGCTGTTCTCCTTAAACTTGCTTGCCATGTCAACATGACTAGGAAGAGTATGAGAAACAATAAGAAGTTGACAAGATCAGAAACAAAGAAATCAATTTGAGTAATCGTGGTCCAACTTAAGCTTGGGCTAAATAACAGAAAGATGAATATTAGATAAATATTCAGGAGGTAGAATAACTGGCACCAAGATTCACTGCGTATAGGTGTTGAAGCGTAAGCCTGACTTCATAATGGCTTTCTTGTTTCTGCCTCAGGGTAGCCTGGTTTGCTCTCCTATCCTCTGTGTTTATTTGCCTAGGCACAATAAGTGTGTGTTTAATATATATACAGATAAAACTGACAGCGTGGAATTGTACTCAGACTCCAATAATTATGTTTTCCTCAGGAATAGTTGCTAAAATGATATTTGAGGTATAGTAAACTACCACTAATTGTCTCAGTTACTGAAGTAAGTTCAAGTACACTTAGAGAATACAGTTGGGAAAAGTATTTCAGCATCATTTATGTAAGTAAAAATTCTAGATCTTCATTAAAACTATCAAAGCTTTGTAGCCTAATAAAGGAATGCTAATATTCCTTGCTTCAAATATTTTTGTGTTTTTGCAATGAGATCTTAGTGAATTTTTAAAGTAGAAAGCAAGTACTGTATTATTAATAATTTGAAAATAGCCTATTATACTATTCAGTGAGGAAAAGTTATATCATTTTAACATGACCTAAATAGTCCATAAGACAAAAATCTTTCATACATTGCATGTGCTTAAAGTAACATGTACCTACTAGTGATCATTAAATTTTTTGGAATTCAAATAATAATGTTAGTCCTATGAAATAAGATGACATCAAAGTACTACACAAAAATAATCTCTGATAGCAGATGCCATGGTCTCAGAACAAAATTATGACATCCTTGTTAACTCAAGACTTTCAAACCTAGTTGTAAAGAGGGTCATAATAATAGGAACAAAAACATCTCTGATGTTTGATTGCTACTTGGGAGTAAACTGGGAAGAACACACTCCCACCTTAAATGTGACAAAAATCCCTGGACAAACAGATTGAATGATTTCTCTTAAACTCATCAGAAATCTGAAATTATAGAACAATGAACCTTCCCTAAATCTCAGTAGCGACAGGTGCTTGCAGAGACAAAAGAGATGCAGGCAGTCATTTACCTGGATGAGACTCAACCAGGCACAGGTTAGAAGTGTTCACCTAGAAGTGTTCATGCAATAGGGCAGGGCAAGTGTGGGCTGGGGAAGATATGGAGACCCTTGAGCTACCAACATAGGAAGAGCCAACAGGACTGGCAGTCTCTCTGCCTCAGAATTGACAGGATGAAGAAAAGAGTGTGAAATGGTTAACATAGTATCCCTGTTCAGGCCCGTGGGGAACACAGCAGCAGCTATTGTCGGGGGAGGCTGATGGCCCCATTTCACCTATGCAAGAAGAGTCTCTTTTCAAGGGAGGGAAAGCATGCAAGAAGCACTCTAGACTTTAGAGCACTGGTCAAAACCCACTGCGGCTTGGGAAAGAGAACAAAATGAAACAAAATACAACACACACACACACACACACACACACACACACACACACACACACATACACATGGCTTTTTAAGTCCCTCTAGGGAGGGACAGGAATATAAATTAGGAACATGAACTGAGGGTAGGAAAGGGACACTGAGAAGGCCAGATCCCAAAGACCAGGAACATAGCGCTTGGCTGAGACTGAGGCTAATTCACAGTACTAAGGATGTTTCCTCTTAGCTCAATTAAGCTAATAAGCAATGAATCACAAGTACAGCGGAATACTGCGGAGAGACACAAGAACATGGGGAGACATTCACAGACAGTGAAAAAAATAAAACCTTAAAAGCAAGCATGATAGTGTTAGAATATTTGGGGTAGTCTGTGGGGAAACAGCAACAGCAAATACCCCTAAATTCATGTACCCCCTGCTCTAGACTGACCCAAGCATCTCCCTCATGGCCTAGGAAAGGAAAGGAAAGCCTTTTGCACATACAATTACTCCTTTTCCCCAGTCTCTGTTGTCCTACCCAAAATGTGTGACATTTAAGAAAAATTAACCAGGCATACTTAAAAATGTAAAATGAAGCCCAGGTTAGCAGACTGCCAAGAAACAACACAACTAGCAGAACCTATGTTAGTTAGCTTTTCATCCCTTTGAACAAGGGAGAGAAGATTATTTCAGTTCATGGCCAGCTGGCTCCATGGTGTTTAGGGCTGTAGTGAGGAAAAAAACATCATGGCCGAAGGGTAGTATAGGAGAGCTGCTCTCATTATGGAAGCCGGGAAGCAGAGAAAGAAAGAGCCAGCAAGGAAAATGCTAGGGACCAGGTATACTCCCCAAGGTCGTATCCTGATGAACTGCTCCCTTCTACTAAACACTACTTCCTGTTTCCATCACCTCCCCATAATGCCATCAAATTATGATCTCACTGATGGATTAATCCACGATGAAGTTAGAGACTTCATGATCAAATCACATTTCAAAACCCCATCCTCTGAACACTTGAGGTTTTGAGGGGCAATTTTAAATCTAACCTGACAGAACCAGATGCAGATCTGACACAGATGTTGGAACCCATCACCAACATCTAATGTAACCGTGGTTAATGTAACAGGAAAGGAGGACAAGTTCAAGGGCAGATGGGTGGTTTCAGCAGAGAGATAGAAACTAAAACATCAAATGGATTATGAAAAGCACAGTAAGAGAGATGAAGATTCTCATTACTGTATGTTAACTTTCTAGACCCATCACAACAAAAGACCTCAAATTGGCTGGTTTAAAGCAACAGGAATTTACCCTTTTGTGGACCCTAGATGTCCACACTTAAGTGTTACCAGAGTTTGTTCTTTTTTGGGATTTAAAGGAAGAAACTTCTATTCCTTTGTTTAAGCTTCTTGGTGGAGGTCATCTTCCTTGAGGCCCTTTGACTTGTGGACACATCACTCTAATCTCTGCCTCCTCCTGTACAAGGCATTCCTCTGTTCAGCCTACATTTTTGTTTGAAATCTTTGGTATTCCTTGCTTTGTGGAAACTTGATTCCAAACCCTGCTTCTGTTGTCGCCTGGCATTTTTTTGTGTGTCTTCTATACCTTCACTTGGTGGTGCTCTCCTCCTTGCATGTCTGCCATTCTATCTATTACAGTTACATAAGGCATACTGGATTGAAACCCCAATTTATTTTGGTATGACTTCATCTTCACTGACTATCAGAATGTTATTCTCAAGTAAGTTCATACTCCGAGATTATAGGAAGGACATGACTTCATCTTCACTGACTATCAGAATGTTATTCTCAAGTAAGTTCATACTCCGAGATTATAGGAAGGACATAAATTTGAGGAGGAGGAACAGTTCTCCTACCCAGTATAGACAAGTTTACTAGTGAGTTACGCATAGTCTAGCAAAGAATTAAGTAACTTGATGATAGATCAGCAGAAATTCCCAAAACTATGCCACAAAGAGAAAAAGTAGACTAGAAACAAGTAGGTAAATATATACATAAGAGAAAACAAAAAAGAACATGGAAGATCTGTGAGATAATGTTCTACAATGAAACATACACATTTGAAGTTCCAGAAGATATAGATAAAGTTGGAAAGATAATAGTTGAAAATTTTCTGAACTAAATGAAAGACACCAAAACATAAATTGAAGAAGCTGAGAGCATACCATTTTAAAAGAGAACCATGCACACACACACACTTAAGCAAATCACAATGTCACAAAACCAAATATGAAGAGAAAATCATGAAAGAATCCAGAGAAAGAAATATAAGAATTAAAATATACATCTTACAAGATACCATGGATGGTAGAAGAGAATGAAGTAGCATCTTTAAAGTATCAACAAGCAATAAACACAGAAACTTGTCTACCATCAATTATTTGCTTAGAAAAAGTACCTTACTTGTATTAGGAGATATAAAATTTTTTCAAAGAAATTGTCAGAAGACCTGTCCTATTGTTAATGTTAAACAATACTCCATCAGTGCCAGGAATATGATTCCAGAAAGAAACATTGATCTCATCTGCATAATAAAATGAAGAGAATTGGTTAGGAAAAAATGAAGATAAATATAAGGTTTAGTATTTGTTAAGTTTAACTACTCTAAAAGAAGAAAAAGGGGGCCTGGCATGGTGGAACACACCTGTAATACCATCACTTGAGAGGCTGAGAAAAGAGGATCATTGCGAATTTGAGACCAGCTTAGGCTACAAAGTGAGTTCAAGGCCAGCCTGAACTGCATAGCGAGACCCTGTCTCAAAAAGAGAAAATAAGAAGAAGAAGAAGAAGAAGAAGAAGAAGAAGAAGAAGGAGGAGGAGGAGGAGGAGGAGGAGGAG
>NW_004955478.1:2993920-2995577 GCF_000276665.1 Chinchilla lanigera | reverse complement strand
GAAGAAGAAGAAGAAGAAGAAGAAGAAGAAGAAGAAGAAGAAGAAGAAGAAGAAGAAGAAGAAGAAGAAGAAGAAGAAGAAGGTAACAGTGCATTTTAGGGTTTAGTATATAAAATATGTATCAATAGTTACACAACAGATGGAAAGGATGATTAGAAATACATGATTGTAAGGTAATTAAGCTATATTCAAGTGTATTATACAACTTGAAGATAAATATTGTAAACTAAGGCCTAAGATGCAAAAGACAGATGTTTGAGAACATTTAATTTTTTTTCCTACTTAGAAAAAAGAAACAACCAAGAGAAAAAAAAACAAAACACCTCTTAACCAAGTAGGTCTAAACTAGGCCTAAGTAGGGATTTTCTTAAACGCCTACAAGGCAAATACCAAAACTCTCATTTAACAGCCATGTATGATATAAAAGCTGAACTGTGCACTACAAATACCATATTTTACAGAATTTAAGGAGTAAATTGCAAAAAAAATAAAATTTCTAAAGATGTCTGCATCATTACCTTTAGAACAGTTTGTAACATCAAGTTCACTAGCATTTCAAATGCTCGTGATTTCTTCCTTCACATCCAAGACTTTTCAAGTGCACAAGAAAGGTATGAACTTCTCCCATGCTACCCCCAGGCAACCATTTCTCCGTCTTTTGTAACCCAGGACCCGGCTTCTTGGGTGTGTGATCTGTCTAGTTTCATGGGGCTCCATCCTCTGAAGAGTCACCATATTTAATTTATTGCTTTTGTTGCTGTTTTAAATTCTTAGTAATTTTGGGCCAGGGATGTAACTCAAAAGCACAGTGCCTGCCTGGCAGGTGCAGGGTCTTGAGTTTGATTCCCAGTACAAAAAAAATTCTTTGCAATTTTTTAGTAAGGGTCCTTCATTGTTCTTGTATTTTGGATCTGGAACACTATTTAGTTCCTTCCTCCTTGCACCCTCATAAGAAATTCCTAGTGTTAAGACCCTGCACCTTCTGTTTGTTCAAATCTTTTTATATCAATTTGATATGATACCATGAAATCCAGAACAAGAACCCCTTCTTCTTTTTGTCCTGTATTTCTATGATGCATAGAAGCACTACGGATATTATCTTTCCACATTCTTAATGTATTCTTAAAGACCCAGCTCATTTTTCAATCCTTCATTTCATTACAATTGCCCTGTCTCTGGGAAGCTAATATCAGTTCATTGAGAAAAAAGTGAGAGATAATTTGAGGATGATATTTTTAATCTTATTCACAAGTACTCATATTTTTTGATTTTTATTAGAAGAATATATAATATAGTAAGTGATTTTCAGTCCTAGCTGAATGTTCCAATCACCTGGGAACTTTAAAAAGAAATTCACTGCAGGACAAGAACAAGTGAATTGGAATTTCTGGAAATGAGTCCATTTGGTAGTCTTTTAAAATATTTTTCTAAGTTGTAGTAATAGGTAATTCATAAGAATGTACAGATAAACAATTTCCATAAAAAGTGTTTGTAGTAATAAGTCATTTAGAAGGTCTCTGGATACAGCAAACAAACATAATGGAAAGATAGCTTACTGATAATTTAACCAAAAGAAAACATTTAAGAATAAGTCTAATGATATATGTACAAAAATGTCTATACAGAGAAACCAAAGCATTAACCACAGAAATAAAAA
>NW_004955478.1:2964036-2992332 GCF_000276665.1 Chinchilla lanigera | reverse complement strand
GAGAAACCAAAGCATTAACCACAGAAATAAAAAATCTGAATATATATAATGTGGATATACTTTAAAGATTCAATAGTCTACTCCAAACTGCTTAAATTAACTGGCAATTCCTAGAGGTGCTTTCTGGAAACTGGCAAATTGAAGACAAAGTTTATTTGGAAATGTGAAGGACCAAAAATAGCCACAAAAAGAACAACCAAGCAACAGCAAGGAAGAACAAGAAAGTTGGGGGATACATAGTTCCAGATATTAAGACCTAACAATACCGCAGTATTTATGCCTTTGGTATAGACATAAAATTAAAAAAAAATAATAATAAAGTAAGGAGACTTTGTAAAGAACACACATTTGTGATTATTAGACTAATAAAGTTGAGACTTTAGATAAGATGATAGGAAACTTCAGCACAGACTATAGGAAGGGTGTCTTTTTAAATAATTGATCCTATGTAGATTTGGTGGTTCTGAGGAGATAAATCTGTCTCTGCTTTTAATTCCTTAAAAGACCAACACCAAGCCTACTGCTTGAACAAACTAAATTTCTTAGTCCTATTTTTGACAAAAATCAGAGTGGTATTTTGGGCTTTGGATTTGAGCCTAAGGAGTTAGATTTTTCCAGGCTGGGAAATGAGCTGAAATTATTAAATATCAGCTCAGGATTCACTGATGGACACCCAGAGAGGTTTGAGGTGGATCTAGAAATATAAGCTGATTTTTGATACCTGAGCTATTGGGGTTAAAAGCCCTGTTATTCTGATAGAAGCAGTACTTTACTGCATAAGAAAAATATGTACCTGGAGAAATTGATTTGCAGGTATTTCCTGGACCAAAGCTTAATTCATGTCACAGGTGGTCTCAGTTCTTCCTTTGGCTAATGAAATATGCAGATAGAGTTATCTCTTCTCCCACTTCTTAACTTATGCCATTCACAAAAGCCAATTCTAGATGAAGTGTAACTCTAAGTGAAAAATTAAATAAAGTTCCTAGGACATATGGGAAAATGTTGTTTGTGATTTTTAAATAGACAAAGACCTCTTAAATCAGAACTCAGAATTACTTATCCATAAAAGAAAAAAGTGAGTAAATTCCACTGCATTACATTAAGAATTTATTCATTTAAAATGAACTACTAAGAAAATGAAAGAGCAAATAAATCAATAAAATGAACAAAAATATATGAATAAGAACTTTACAAAGAAATTGTTAAACCTGAGAAAAAGTATTTATAATTTAGTAATTCTATTTCTCCAAGTGTACATCCCTAATATTACACACATTGGTCTACTGCAACATATGTATAATAATCTCTATTAATGGAAAAATGTGTATATTTTTGGTAATTCATGCAATGGAGAGAATTAATAAGTATGCAATAACACAGATGACACTTAAGCAAAAAAGACAAAACAAAACATTAGACTATATGAATATAATTATACAGAGTTCAAACACAGGCAAATTTTGTGTATGTTGTTTTAACTCAGAGTAGTATTTACTTTTATTGGTATTTGGAAGAGGGCAATCAGAACCCTTGTAGTGCTGGAAATCTGCTGTTTTTGAGTGTCACTTATTCATTCTGGGTATATAAAAATTCAACAAGTTATAATAAGCTAAACTTCTGTACTTTCAGCTAGGTTTACAAGAA
This sequence comes from Chinchilla lanigera, assembly GCF_000276665.1. Taxonomy (NCBI): domain Eukaryota; kingdom Metazoa; phylum Chordata; class Mammalia; order Rodentia; family Chinchillidae; genus Chinchilla; species Chinchilla lanigera. The sequence continues at coordinate 2,990,688 of NW_004955478.1, read as the reverse complement.
GGTCATAAAGAAGGGAAGGAGTAAAGAGGAAAGGTGGAAAGTGAGGAGGAGACGAGTGAAGAAAGGGTACTTTCTAGGTAACTAGAATTGAATAGTCTTTGTAATGCCACAGAAGACAGCGTGGAAAAAGAACAACATAAACTGATTACTTTTGGCATTAACCAAAACAAATTTAAAAATGAGAATGTTAATCTCCAGCGCAAGTAGTTTGTTCACCTCTTCAATTCTTAGAATTCTCCACTGGAATACTTTGCTTGGTGTCAGCTTCAGTCTTTCGTACCTCATTAAAGAAGCATTTGCAGCTGGATGGGTGTGATTTGCTAGTCCCTTGGAGCCAAATTTAGATCTTAATTGACAACCAGACTCTGCTGTTTATTTCCCACGTGCAGTGAGAAGGGAAGAGCATATGTTCTGAAGCTGAAGCTTACGAATGGACTGTTTGCAGTTCCTGAAGTCGTTCTTAACTTGGTGAAACTTAAATTCATCCGCGCCTTCTTTTTTGCACATGCGCAGTGCAACATTTGCCGTAAGGTGACTCTTAACATGAGCCTCGGCTAACATCCTCTCTGCAAGTTCCAGAAATACAAATTAGCCTGTGTTGGCAGAAGATTAGGGACTGCTCTTTAAGCAGTCTTTCATTCTGCAGTTTTATTTTCCAGTCATCTTGCCAAGAGAGTATCTTTTTCCAGAAGTTTCTCCTCTATGTTCCTCTTCTCTGATTTTAAGTTTTTTTTTTTTCTTCATCCCAGATCAAACCGTGTCTTTGCTGAAGTCTCTTGCTGCTTCTTATCTTACGTTCTTATATCGTCTTTTATCTTTGTACTCTGCCTCTTTTTAAAAAATTATTCTTGGCCAGCAGCATAAACATTTATACATGAAGGGTTGTCTACAATTGGATACATCTCCTGCTTTGTTCCATAACATTGGACTTACCATTTAGATTTTCTTCAATCCTGTGACTATAATTCATTACCAAATATAGATTGCTTATATCTTGTTTCTAATGAGTTTTATTTTTGCATAAATTATAGAAGCACCAAGAACAGGATACAGCCACCTTCCACATTGCTTTATTTTTTAAATTAATCCCTCTTAAGAAGCTACTGTGTTATATTTCCTATGTCTAGGAAGTCTTACTAAGTGTAACCTACTACCCAAAGTATCGGTGTGTTTCAGAGAATCTCTCTGAAACCTTGATAGCAGTACAATAACCAGTCAGACAGTTCCTCCTTGTGTTGCTCTTCTCAGTCTTCCATTGTAGCTCTGATTTTTCTTGTGTACAATATTTGAGCTTTAGAAGCCTCTTTATCGTCACAGTCCTTGCCGCTTACGAACAGGAAGGATGACTGTGATGCCTCGGGGTCTGTGGTCAACCTGCACTGTTTGGATATCCCCAGGGAAGGAGGAAAGGACAGCGGTTAGGGCTAATGCCAACCCTGTGTAGTGACTGGAAACTCAGGCACTGGTAGTTGTGTGGTGTTAGGTTATGCCCTCAAGTTTAAACCATGTAAAAACACTACTTTTTGAAGTTTTCTATGAAGCTAAAATATCCAAGTCTCACCACTAAGTCATCTTGATGTTTGATCCTTTCTTGATATGATGTTTTAAATGTAATGATATTCTTGAACACAAAACAAGTATTTTTATTAAGTTATAGGCAAATTCAATAACACTCATCTCCAAATTTTGCTTTTGCTCCAGTCTGCTAGAAGACAGTAAGGGTTCTATGGGGAAAGAACTCCTAAATAACTAACAAGTTTTATTTTCTGTTTAATGCTTTCTTTGTAGCACCACTGGAAATTAATAAAGTCAATAAAAGGGAGAATTGGTAGTGGTGCTCCTGGATATGATCAGAGATTCCGGATTTATAGTCTAGGACATTTTACACACTGGTTAAACTATTGGTACTTGTTTAAAATCTGGTCAAGCAAGAAATTTAGGGAACTGTTAGGATTGAAGTTTCAACTCTTTACCTTTCTCTGTTTTGGGTCCAAAGTTTTCTATTTATTTTCTGGGAAGAATCTTTAACTGAGAGGTCACTTTGCATATAATAACTTCACTCATGCTACATACCACGAGACTGACTTGTAGGAAGGAGGTGTTCTCAGGCAAAGTTCTTGTCTAGATTCTGGTTTTGGAATAACAGGTAAAAGAAAAGGGGTAGGGGAAGAAGAAAGAAAAAGAATACAACACTTACATAATCAGCTATAGTGAAATGTTGCAATAATGGTCTAAGATCATATCCCTCCTATAGTTGCTTTGAGAAAAGACTGTTTATAAATAACCATGAATCTTTTTATCAATAAAACCCAAACAAACAAAAACGTTCAAATCTTGATAAAATGAAACAGTTCAATGAGTCCTTTCTCACATGAAGATTCCTGCTCAGAGTGGTTGCAGGCAGAAGGGTACAGATAAAAAAGATCATGTGGATTCGGGCTGAATACTATTCAGATTATCTGTGAGCTCTATTTCTTGATTCGCTTGTTTCTCTTTCATCCTTCAAAGGGATAAGAAATGTCTACTGAGTGGGTATCTAGAAAGACATCTCATTATAATTTTAATTAATCCTTTACTTAGAATGTGCTGAAGTTTTTATTCTGAAATCTTGAGAATGACAGGTCTATTACTAAGTTTTAGAATAATAATTTATGCCAGTGTTTGGCCATGAACTAAATATATTTGTACATATTGTATTGTTTGAGTGTCAAAACTGTTTGAAGTGGTGGATAAAACAGGTATGATTGTCTGAGTTTTACAAACAGAAGCATTCAGTTTCTATTTATTGTAGCTTTCTTACCTTCAGTGTCACTTATATGTAGGGTGATGGGCTGTGAGTTAGCAGTTTAAAATATTTTCTGTAGAGCTTGATACATAACTTTAGAAATTTTAAATGAAAATTCAAAAAATTCCATTTCTTTCCATCATAGTCCCTGCCCTGTGGGGATAGGAGAAGTTCTCTGTGACCCGTTGGTAGCCAAGTTCATTACCTGGAACTAATTAGAAAATAAAAAACCAAAATAAAACCAACTGAGAGGAAAAAAAGTAAATTGTTACCCTCTTTAACTGAACTGATTTAAGACATAACAAGGAAAATGGAAAATATTGTACTCTCCTAACAGATAACTCTGCATGCCAAGCTGCAGGCAGATCAGGATCTTAGAGGCTTAGTCTTAAACTCCTGGAAAATAGAATGATTCCAACTGGAAATTTTTTTAAATGAGTTTCAAAAATAGGACACTACAGATCAATGACATGGTACAAATACAAATGCGAATAAGTAGGGTAACAGTAATCAGCTTCTACATACACTTTCCAACATATCTAAAAAGGATCTTTATGTGTTGATAATCATTATGGTCAGCAGTTCACCAACCTTTTATACCTTCAACGATTTCAAATGGTCTCTACCAGTTTATGATGAAAACACACACAAATCCATGGGGCTACAGCATAAACACAGATATATAAACATGCATGCATTAAATGTCTTCACCAGTGACCAAAATGTTAAATTGATTTTATGAGAAGTTGGTTTTCCAGCCACCGAGTGGTTGTAAATGTTAAGTGTTTTTACAGGTTGTTGCTTTTCCAGCTGCTGGGCTTCTTTAAATGCTTGTCTCTCTCGCTCTCTCTCGCTCTCCACATACACACACACCCACATACACGCACACACACACATACACCCTTACTTTTCCAGCTGTTAAGCCTCTGTACATTTTTTATGAAGTTTTTCCTTTTTCTTTACTCGGTAAATCTATTTATATTTTACTCACAAAAGCAAGTGCAAAATTGTCTTGGCACCATCTAACTTTTATTTTTATTGAATTTTTTAAACTACAAATAAAAATTCCATCCCTGTTTCAGCGCTTTCCAGAAAGTCGGGGACCTAGTTATAATGACTCCAAGATGAACATTACGAGTTCATCTCAGAATTTAGATACCACAAAAGCACTCTCCTTGTGGTATGCTCAGTGGAAACACTGTTCTTGTGGTATTTCCATTGGAAATATTGTACTTGTGGTATTTTTCAATGGAAAAACTATTACTGTGGCATGACTGAGCACTGCAGGAAATATTGGCCGGAATTTTGTAACAAACGGCCAAGGGAAGAGGGGAGATGCCGAGGGAGAGAGTTAAGTTAAGGTAGCAGTGGTTGTTGATGCAAGGACTTCGAAAGGGACATGATGAGGAGGATTATACTTTATTTCACAATCCACAATGAAATCCCCATTACATTCTGTCTGGGGAAAGGAAGAAAAATTATTGTCTAATTAGGAGAAGTTTTATAAAAATCCAAAGATAAAGTGCTGGTGGGAAGTAAGACTTAACTATAAATACGAGAAGGAAAATAAAAGTGAGGCCATAGCCATTAAAAAGGAGGAGGGGTGGACATTTCCATTCTGTCTTCAAAACTGTCTAAAAAGGGAAGTGCTTCCGAAAAATGATACCAAGTAAGAGGTAGGTGTTCAAAGGAACAAGAAACAACGCAAGGGAGAATTTTTGGAAGGATTTTTTCCATCAGGTGTGAGGCTGGATTTGGTGAAGTAGCCCAACTTAAAATAATTACCTAGTTGGACACGGTACTTTACTGTATTTCCCAGCACTCCCCAGCAGGATCCTCTGCTTCTGTTGGGAAGACTTTGCATAACCTCTGTTGATGCCTGGCTTCTTTTCATAGTTGACTTCCTGCTCCTGGTGGTACCTCCTCTTGGGATGCTCCTCATGTATTTACATTCCTCCTGGACTGAAAGTTAAGGTCGAAGTTTCACACATCCATGAGGTTTTTATGATACCTCCGCCCTACATGGATCAACCACTTATTTAAAACTGTAACACAGAGATATTTCTCCACACCTTAGCTTTTCTTGGTATCTTTGGGCCCTGTGCCTTTTCAGTGATATCGATGCCAGTCACCTTACTTTGTATTTCTCTGTGATAGGCTGCACAGAGCACAGGTTTCAACACTCAGTACAAGACGTAATCAAAATATATGGTGAATATTTACATTTTAAATTAAATTATTGCAGTAAAGGACGCATGCCTTTCCCAGTCATAACACATTCATTTCATTGTTATTACCACTTGCTGACACAGTTCTGGGAGTCTTCTTTCCTGAGTGTTTCTGCAAGGTGTGATGAAAAATATGGTGAGTGGCGCTGCCAGGTGTCATGGAAACGCAGGCTCGTAAAAATATTATGGTGTGCCTTTACCCACCTTATTCACAAAATCTGGCACTGGACGACTCCTGGCTCTTGCCCAAAGTCAAAATGACACTGCAAGGCAAACATTTTGAATTGATTTAGGGCATCAAGGCACCCACAACAGAGTAACTAAAGACTCTCAGGAAAGAGGAATTCCAGAACTGGTTTAGCAAGTGTCAGAAAACGATGATATAAGTATGTTCAAAGTGAGTGGAAGCATTTTGAAGGTCACTAATGGTAATGTGTCTTTTATTGTAATTTTTTAATACTTTAAATATTGACTTTTTAATCACTTGCCGTGTGTGCTTTTCATTAGTTGCTTACTGGAGGTAAAGCAAAGATAATACTTCAATTTTTAAATTCAAAATGTTTGGCTATTAGTGCTGGAACTGTAAGAGAAAATTCCTCAAATTGCAGAGCCTGAAACAATATTGGCTTTTTAAATTTTTTCTTAGTGTATGTTTGCAGTACGTAGTGATTATAGTCACCGTGAAGAGTTGGCAAGCATACATAACACAGCTTAACTTTTTCTTCTTCTACCCTCTCCTCTCTTCTCCCTCCATCTCATATCACCCCCCTTTTTGCAAAAGATCTATTTCCTATTTTCTGTCCTTTATTTTTTATTTTGCACTTTATTTATATTTGGGGATTCTCACAGAAGACAAACCATGTGATATTGAAGCTTGTGTGTGATTTGGTTCACTTAAGATTATAGCTTCCAGCTGCATCCATTTTCCTAGAAATGACTCAAATTTATCTTTCTTTATGGCAGAGTGGTACTCCATTGTATAAGTAAATCATTTTGTTATGATTTACTTTTTATTCATATCACATTTCTGGCAGAATGATTCTTCTCTAAGTGGTGCCTTAGGAACTCAAGATCTTTTTACACATGGCTTCCATGGTGGCCAGAAGGTGGTCTATTCCAGTCATCTGTAGAGAAAAGGGAGCAGAAAATGTGAGTATAAAAGTTATCTGTAGAACTGACCTGAACTGTGGCATGTATGACTCCTATCATGTTTTACTGGTCAAGATAGATGGACTTTTGGGGTGAATATCTCCCAGCCCAACATTCATAGATTGATATCTTAACCCCCAGCATCTCACAATGTGACTACATTTGGTCTTTAAAGAGCAAATAACACTAAAATGAAGTACTAGAGAAGGACATTCCCTAATATAGCTATCTCCTTATGAGAAGAAGAAATTTGGATACAAAGGGATACAAAAGAAAGATGTTGTGAGGATATAAGGAGAAGACAGCTATGTATAAGCCAAGGAAAAAGACCTGAGAAGAAACCAAAAAACCCTATAGACACCTTGGTCTTAGTGATTTTTATACTATAGAATGGAGAGAAAGTAAATTCCTGTTGTTTAAGCCACCTAGACTGTTATTTTTATAGATGCTCCAACAATCTATGAGTATAGATACTCATAGCCACAGCTATTTGCAAGGGGGACTGGGAAATGTAGTCTTGCAGTGTGTGGAGAAATGAAAGGGAATAGATTTTGCTGAACACAGAGCAGTTCCTGTCACACTATTAGAACCATGTAGGGTACTATTCCAGCACTCCATTTCAAAGATCCAGATAAACCCACTAAGTGTACTAACTTGTTCAAGAATGCTCTGGATGTTCAGTGAAACACTGGTTACTGCATTTTTCAGGTAGCTGATTGGACCTCGAAATTTTGCAGTCATTATTTTCCAACAAGGTTGCACCTAACTCCCTGTATTAATAGCTTTTCATCCCTGAGACACAATTCCTGACACCAACAATTTAAAGAAGGAGAGGTTTAATTGGGCTCACAGTTTGGGACATTCAGTTCACGGCTGGCTGCCTCCAAGGCAGGAGCATCATGATGGAATGACATAGTGGAGGAAACTGCTCCCCTCATAGCATTCAGGAAGCAGAGAGAGAAAGGAAGAGCCAGAGAGGGAGATATACACTGCAAAACATGTCTTCAGTGACATATCTCTTCCAACCAAGTTCTGTGCTTCTAACAGCATATTCATCAATCTACTGATGAACATAGGATTACCACAATCTACTCACTTTGCAAAAGCTCTACTTCTGAACAAATCTATGCCAGTATTCTAGATCTAAGCCATCATACTTTCTTATGTTTCAAATGTGCCATTCTAGAGTTACTAGAATGCGCCATTCTAGAGTTACTACATAATTGCAGTCCAGTGTAAAATTAAAATGTAACTATCCTTCTATATACATATAACAATGACGGTTAATCCCTATCATTTTGTTCTGAAACTCTGTATTATTTTTATCATTTTCCCTTTGTTTTGATTTTGTCTATGTTGTAAGTATTTTGCTATTGTCCCTTTTCTATTCTCTTTAAAGTAAAAATTTTAAAAAGCAAAAAAATTTTAAAACGTAGGCCCTGTGTAAAACTTATTAAAGATTTCAGGAAAGTAACAGCAGACTCTTAAACCGGGTACAGAGTCTGCTAACTCTGGGGTTCTGAGTGACTGCACAAGTCACATGCCCACAAAACTGAACTTGGTGCTTCTTTACTTCCAAAAGGACCACTACCATTGATGCTCATGGATTGAAGTTGATATTAAAAGCTGGAAAGATATTTTAAGACCTCATCTTCCCTGCCCAGCCTGTAGGTCAGCCTATCAGTAAGGGTGTGGTGATGCTTGACCTCAAACATTGGGTTATAAAAGTAGACCTGCTTTCTTTTACCCACTTCTTATGCTAGAATCATGTGGGTGGGGAGGTTTTCCCACCATTTTTAACCTATTCAAGTTTAAATGAAATCTGTTAATGATGAATCACAGGTAAGACACAATTTTTAAATGTCCTCAAGTGATTCTGTTTCCCAGAGCAGACAGGGTACTGCAGGTTAGTTGCATCACCCTGAGATCCTGTGAACGTGTTAACTTAAACTGCTTTATATCTATCACTTGTCATCCTTAATTCCCCCAATCAGGCAAATATTTTATTTGTAGACTATATTTCTCTGGATGAGATTTAAGAATGTTGATAAAGTCAAGCTTCCTCTATGACATTCTAAAGTCTACAGAAATTAATTTCCTAGTATTAGCCTTGTGTTCTTAACTTCTTCCATGGTTGTCTCCAGTGACGTTATCAAAGACTTACTGTCTTTTTCCATTTTACTCCATCAAAACTACCTAGGAAATGATCTAGCAAATGTATTTATATAAAACATTTAAAGAGCATATACAAACTGGCAGCTTGTGTAATTTTTTTTTTCTTTTCAAAAGATAAAAGGATTGAAGTCAAAATGGCAACTCTTTAACTGAACATTGATGAAACGTTAACAAGGCAGTGGATGTAGCGACAATATTGTGAAATATCATTCATCCATTCACTGATTCTTTTATATTTTCTACATATATTTACTAAGAAAAAATTATTTTATTGTTATCCCTATATTTTATTATAATCCCTATATTTAAGGAAACCTGATATCAAAAGGCAAATATACATATCAGAATATAACTAAAAGTAAATACAGAAAGTGCTATTTATTGATATTTATATTTATTCTACCTTCTTTCTGTCTTACTCATTGATCAACTATATACTGATCTATCCATCTATTTCTCTACCTACTTATCTACCTATATATCTAATGTGATCTAATCTAATCTAACCTAATCTATTGCTCAGGGAACCCAAAAGGAAAGGTAATTAATTTAGTTTGAGATCAGCAGTATAGATGTACACAGTAAATGTAGTTTGAACTGGATCTCAAGGCAGTGTTGTATAAATTAAGAATCATGGAGTCCAGTGTAGGGCATAAATGCTTGCATTTATTTAGCAAAACATATATAGGAAAATTAGTTAAGTAGCTAAGGGTACTTAAGGGAGTCAGACTGCTGGGATTTGAATCTTAGCTCTATCACTGCTTAGCTTTGTGAAATTTATGTCACATCTCTGTTTCTTCTTTTTCCTTTCTATAAAGTTGATGAAAGTAAATACACATTTCCACATTGGTTTTGTAACAGTATCAATAAGTTAATTTGCACAAAGGCCTGAGAATAGTGCTCATATGATTGCTTTAATTTCTTTATCATTGAGTATGTTTTCTGCAAGGTGGAGAGAATAACACATACCTTAAGATTGATACGCAGATTAAATGGAAGCATACTGATAGACCATGAAGTCAGTCCCCTTTTTGAATAGAGATGTGGGCTCAGACAATATTGTTCAATCATGGATTCATTCATTTATTTATTCAAGAAGTATTGATACAGATTAATCTATATCAACTGATTTTTCCTTTTAGGGAGATGGCCTTTAGCATAATTAAAATTTATACAAATCAGTGTTTGAGTGGAAGAGTGAGAATATAACACATATTTGATGTTACTGTGTGCTATAATTAGTCATGATTATATAAACAAATCATATTAAAATGTGTGAATTAGAAAACTAAGAATAAATATTTAAAACTGGCTCCTTTATAATTGGCAGTTTTAGTAATTTTCAGCTAAATTATGAGACACTAAAAGATGCAATTACTCACAGTGAACAGGTGGGCAGAACTACAGCTCTTTTACCAAACTTTCTTTAGAATTATTTTTAGCATTAATACTTAGTTTCACTCCACTTAAATATATACAGGTAGGCTTAAAGAGATACAGAAAAGAAAAGCATAAAAACAAAATGAAAAAAGTTGCTAAATGTGAGATAAAAATCTCTAAAATAGGAAATAGTCATGAGTGCCATTGATATATCAAATTCATACTGTGGGTCAAATTATAAACATGGCTAATACTGGACCACAAAAATCAGTTCTAAGCTTCCTAGTAGACTGCCCAAAAAAGAACAAAAGTATCACATAAGATATTTATCAATTTCCTCAGAAGAAAACAATCAGATAAAAGAAAACATACTTTTCTTTCATTACAGTCCAATTCTTTAATGATTGACACATTATTTTGAATTCATGGATGCCTAAATTCTTTGCATACATCTCTTAAGAATTATGGTTATTTATTAAAGAACAATTGGGATGAGGGAAACAAGAAAACAAAGAAGAAAGAGGAAAAACATAGGATGGCTGGGATAATTGTACTTTTAATTTCTATTGTTTCTTGAAAGAGACAGTTGATATTTAATTGTTTGATCATTTTTGCATGTCTGTATTTATTTATCTGAGTAACCACTATGAAGATAACAGTATGCAATACAACAACCATTGTTTTTTTGTTTTTACCTTGTCTGAAATTCCGTATTGTTTCTATTGTTTTTATGTTGTTTCATTTATGTCTGTGAGTTTGTTAATATGTTTTGGTTCTTTTATCTCTAAAAATTAAATTAAAAAAAGAATTATGTTTATCCATATTTATCGATGCAAAACCATATGTCCCTTGAAGACAGAGGCCTTAACACATTAATATTGTTTCAATTAACATTGTGCTTAGCATGTTTTAGAACCAAAATGTCTCCCGACAAGATCATGAACTCCTGGGGATTTAGAAGGAGCTTAGATCATAAAGAGTCAAACTTGGGCAATGTATTCATCCACGATAGCTTTGTAGCTGAATGTGCTACTTGAAGATGTGGCCTGGTAAGAGTAGGTAGTTATGGGGGCAGTCCTTTGAAGGGTGCCTTCTTCTCTCTTTGCAGCTCACTCCTGTTTTTCTCTGATTCCTTCTTGCCATGAGGAGAGTAGCTTTGTACACACCCTTCCACCATGACGTTTCTGACTTGGAGCCAGCCAGCCCTAGACTAGAAAAACTGAGCTCACAAGGCAAAATACATCTTTTCTCTTTTAAGGTTATGTGGCTGGTGTCTTGCACCATGGCAGAATGTTGACTAGCACCGTACCTGATGGGTCTTCCAGGAAATGTTTGCACAGTGAGCTAGTTAGTGAAACTTTAAAAGGTATGTCAAAAGTTTAGTTTCGTTGGGCTGGGGATTTAGCTCAGCAGCAAAAGCGCCTGCCTGGCAAGCGCAATGTCGTGAGTTCGGTTCCCGGTACCGGAGAAAAACAAACAAACAAAAAAAAAACAAACTTTAGTTTCATTAAAGCGAATGAAAGTTTAAAATGTACTTTCAAAAATAATAGACTCAGCTGGGGATATAGCCCAGTGGCACAGCAAGACTCTGAGTTCAATTCCCAGTATCGAAGAAGAAGAATTAAAAGAAGAAGAAGAAAAAGATGGGATATAAGCTAAATAATTTTTTTTTTCAGGAATAACAAAGGGTGTAATTGGGTGTCCTAGTGAGTATTGGAATAGTTGTAATGGTGATGTATTATCATTTTCACATGAGGGAATATAATGAATATACTGAAGATAATGGTGTATCAAAAAGGGAGTGTTATGGTTTATGTCTGTGTGTCCCCTCCAAAGCCTCATGCGACCATGGGGCAGGCTATTAGAGTTGAATGATTGTGGGTGTGAGTGCTACACCCGCCTTGGGGTGGATAGTTTGCATATGTAAGGGAGAGGAAAAGAGTGCTTGAGGACATTCCTCCCCCATTCCGCCCTGGTGTGTGTGCTTTCTGCTTTTGAGGTGTGTTCTGCCACGCTGAGTTGTACTCTTTGCCATGTGCCACTCTGCCTTATAATCTGCCAAGTGCGGTCTGAAACTTCCATGAACTGTAAGCGAAATAAACCTTTCCTTCCTTAATTTTGGTTTTATCTGGTTTTTCTCCGGTACCGGGAACCGAACTCACGACCTTGCGCATACTAGGCAGGCGCTTTTGCCACTGAGCTAAATCCCCAGCCCCTCCTTCCTTAATTTTGGAAGTCACGTATTTTGTCCCAGCAAGGAGAAAAAAGTAACCAAGACAGGGAGACATTCCTGAGTATAGATCCCTCATTCCAAACTTCTTTTTTATTGTTGTTTGTTTTTCTTATATTAGTCCATGCTTGCTGTACATGAAATTTACATTCCTTTTAGTGTGTAGGATGGTGCCTGCCTGGGAAGCACAAGGTCTTGAGTTTGATTTCTGATACCAAAATTAATAAACTGTAGGTACATACACCTAACATAGCTTGTTTCTTTTTAATCTATTTCCCCTTCCCACCCTCCTCCTCCACATCCTCTTTTCCCATTTTCATTCTTATTGTTATTTTTACCAGTTCATGTTTATGACATATAATATTTACATTTATATTTATTTGGTACATGTAAGTGGCACATCTTAAATCATTTTATTAAATCTCAGTAGGATAATCATCTGAAGCTACTGGGCAAAGTATCTCTGTTTTCAAAATAATGTTTATGTTAGTTTCCTATCAATGTAAGTGTCTGTAGTTTTATGTCCAATAATTTATAGTACTCTTTAAACTATTTTATCATATCCATATCTTAGAAGTAAGTTACTGCGGTACAGTACAGTATATGCGATAAAGTAAGCAGTAATACTTTGCCATTTAATTTCAGGACTGTTATGTAATGGATGTCCCAGATGAGGCTACTTTGGGCATTTTTCCCAATCTTCTTTTCATTCGTATGTCCATTCAGCAAGTATTCACTATGCACTTAACGTGCACTGGGTACTCAGGGTGACAGAGAGATAAGGTACCATTAGTCAGAGAGCTACAGCCAAAGGAAAGAAATAGCTTCAGCTATGAATGCGTAATTCTCAAGTTCCATGGACCAGTGCAAAATTCATGAGCAGCTGGAAGCCATAAGACACGAAAAGTTAATCTCTCTGATAGGTCTCCTGAAACAAATTCTAGGAGAAAGATTTGATATGGTCTTAAATGATATTTTAAGTTTTCATTAATATTGAAAGCTACATATGTGGAAGTAAGGAAGAAAAGATCATTGGGAGGATAGAATGCAGGTCAAAGGCCCTTAGCCTTTGCAAATTCAGGATAAGCCTGGAAAACTTAGTGAGACCCTCTTTCAAGGGAAAAGAAAAGCACAAAGCCTGGGAATCTAGCTGGGATTCAATACTCTCAGTCCTAAAAAAGAAAAAAAAGACCTTGCAACTGACGGTGTTTGGGCTTTACTATGAACACAATTGGAGGAAAAGGAAAAATAAGGGAACAGGATACCTAAATCTTCAGGAAGAAGACAGCAAATTTAGGATGACACCTGGAGAAAATTCACTGATGCAGATATATAGGAAGAGAGGTACTACACTTCAGGCTCTTTAAGTACATCTGACAGAACAATGCCAACACCAACAAGGTCCTGCTAAAGGACACTGTCCAGAGTCAGCTAATACACGGGGACAGAGAGTGGGATCATAGTTGCCAGGACCTAGACTGAGAGGGAGTTAAAGAATGACTACAGATTGGCATAGGCTTTCTTTTTGTGGTAATGACAATGTTCTGGAATTAGATTGTAATGGTTTTTGCACAACTTAGTGGGTACACTAAAAACTGCCAAAATATACATTTGAAAGGGTGGATTTTATGATATGCAACTTATATCTCTATTAAAATAGCAAGTGTTTAAAAATCAGTTATCTACTAATTTTAAAATAGCTCCATCTTATATCTTCATTTGTATTTGCTTTTGATCAATGAGCAATCCTTGTTTTTGCCCTCTAGTTTAATTTACTTTAGGACCCTGTTCTATGCTTCATGTCCTCCTCAGGTTAGGAATTCTGTTTTGAGTTTTGGCTTTCACGGTGGCTTGTTATTATCTATAGATAACAAAAAGCTCACCCTAGCAGGTAAGGCATTGTCTAGCTGAACTTTCTTTCACCTCACTCAAAGCCTAACAGAGCAGATTAAATGGGTAGGTAAATTCTATTATAGTTATGAAATCTAATTGGCAACATTTTAGATGATTTATGCTAATAAATCTTAACCTAGAATGAAGTGGGAGTAAGAATAGAAAAGAAGGGGAGGGAAAGAAAGAAAGAAAGAAAGAAAGAAAGAAAGAAAGAAAGAAAGAAAGAAAGAAAGAAAGAAGAAAAGAAAAGAAAAAAGAAAAGAGAAGAGAAGAAAAGAGAAGAAAAGAAAAGAAAAAAGAAAAGAAGAAAAGGAAAAGGAAAGGAAAGGAAAGGAAAGGAAAGGAAAGGAAAGGAAAGGAAAGGAAAGGAAAGAGATGGTAAAAATGGACAAAGATAGGTTTCTGATTTCATTTGCGACAAAGTCAGAGAAGTCAAAGATAGCACAAGCTCTTGTCAGTCCCCTGGAATTTGTAATGAAAGATTAAATATTATGATATGCCATAAGCCATCACAGTTTCCAGCGTATAGTAGAGGTTTATTAAAGTATGCAATGACTTTTGCTAGAATTTTGTGTTTGTTTTGTTTTTACTTCTTCCCATGTTGTTCTGGCTGTCCTGCCAGTTCATTAATCTTTATCATTGTAACTGATGAGATATATGAGTCAGCACCCTCACTTCATAAATAAGAGTATTGGTGATGAGTGAAATTAAATTAATTTCCCAAGGTCTCCCTGTTGGACTGTGATTTTTGTACAGAAATGCAAGAAATCCCTGACAAACACAGATAGAAGAAAAAAGATTCCAAGGTATGATAAAAAAAATAGTGGAGAAAAATAGATGAGAATTTTGATGTAGAAATGGAAACAATGAGGATCCCAGAAAGTCAGGATTAATTCTTTGCAAAAGATGGGTGAGAGGAAGATCTAGCTTTGGGAATCTGAACTGGTGAGACTGAGAACACACACCAGTCCAGCAAGAAGGACACTGTGTCTTCTCTGTGAGCCTATGTGATAGAGCTTAGACGGAGAAAGCTGAGAGGCCCTGGGCATCTTAGCAACCCAGGAAGAAGCTGACCAAGTGGGGTAGATTACTTAAAAAAGTATGCATACACATTTTGCTACTGATTTCCACTATGAATTGGCTGGAATTTTCAGCTTGAGGAACATAGCAGCAGAAATCCTGCTGGAATCCACCTCACTTGTTGGATGAAGACTCTTTATACACTAGATCGTTGATGTTCACAAAAGAACTACTTCTAGGTGACGTTAGGTTACCATAACCTTGCTTCTTCTCAGTCATCAACAATTTTGTCCTAAAACCAGCCTTTGTTTCACATAAATGTTAATGAGCTGTAATCATCTCAATTTGTCATTTATTATATAATATTACAAGTTATCTTTTCTATATATGTATGCTATCTCTTTAGTTAAAGTATAAGTTCTGCTGAGATAGGTGAAGATATTATTATTTTTTAATTTTCTTATGGATGTGATTCAATGTACTTCATTCATTCAATCAGATGTTTGACTGACTGGTCCCTGTATCAAACACAGATATGACTCCTCAAAATGAATCCCACTGGAGACTATGTGGACAAATTTGGCTTTCCTGAAGATGAACTCTAAGAGGAAATTTAGAGATCATAGTATTTATGATGATGAACTCTTAGAAATGGCAGTGGTCAAAGAAGAAGAAAACAGAATGAGCAGAGGGAGAATGTGAGTTCCAGTGGTGATCCAACCATAGCCTTCTTGGGCCCTCTGGATGGTTGTAGACCTAGAATGACCCTTTAGGTTTTTCCACATTGAGTTGTGATGGGCAGGTTATCACACTGCCTCAACGATCATTATTTTTAGATGTGTTCTGTCTGGGTACAGATGTGACCTCAGACAAGACCTCTCTCTGCACCTGAGGTAGTTCATGAAAGGACTGCCAGGTCATGACCCTCTGCTGACAGCATTCTCAGCAACTGAAGAGCAGTAAGTTCTTCACGGAAAAGGAGTCTTGTTAGTGCCATAACAGTGCCACCCACACCGGCTAATTCCAAGCAAAAGGGCAGTACATTCACTCTCTAGAATTACTTCTTCACTGAGTTCAAAGACAAGGGTTATAGATGCCTATTGTTATATGCATCATGTTCTGGTTAAGTTTTCACCAAATTTGTCATGGAAGCATAAGAATTTGCTGTCAATAGCTATAAAAGAAAAATAAATAAATAGGAGAGTGCTATCTTCGTCATTCTATGGTACACTTTTTGAAGTAATTCCTCAAGATCTGGGTTCTAAAGAAACACAGTACTTACTGAAATGACATCACAATTAATTACCCTTTGCTTTCCTTTCTAAGAGAACTTCATTTGCCTTTTAGACTGAAAAGATAAGAAGATACAAGGGATATAGGGGGAAATAAATTGCATTTGTCCTGTCTGCTGGATTCTTCAGTGGAATCACCTTAGTTCATGGATACAACTAGCTTAAAGAGAAGCAGAAACCATGAAGCTGGAAGGTGAACTTGCACAAAAGCTAATGAAGGGAAATGCAGGTTTCCAAAGCACATTCTTGGCAATTTTCTGTCAATAGTTGAAAGGGAATGGCAGATAACCAAAGGTAGGGAATAACAAGCAAGGAAAGTACATGCTACTCTGTGTCTGCTGAGGTCAGCAGAGGACACATCTAGTACGTCATTCCCTCTGCCACAAGCAGCACACAGTGGCTCCATGCTCAGCCTCTGGCCACCGTCTGCTCTGAGCTTTGCCTGTATTCGGGGATGAAGCCCCTCGCAGGACAAGTTTATCTGGGTTGTTTAGTAGCCCAAGTCTACACAAACCCTGCAGGAAGCAATGGAGAAAAGTGAGTTTCACAATGTTGGAAATATTTAGATCTGGGATGTAAACTGAAAGGAAACTATTTACTCTATTTGTTTTAATACCACAGAGTTTTGGATTCCCAGGAATCTTCAGAGAAAGACAAGAGGCACTTGCCAAGGCACCGATTTAACAATTTGGTCAGTGACGAAGGGGTACCCTGTTTAACTCGTCTGAACTTAAATAGCATGCTTCCAGTGTATTAGCAAGTCTGCCCTATCCATTTACAGAGTTGTTTGACACCTGCATTTTGGGTTTGGTGTTTGAATTTGGACAGAACTAAATACTTTCCTTTGACAGAAAGTATGTAAGCAAGCAGGTCAAAGAGATGAAAGGTTATCACCCAAGGTTTCACAATAGACTTCCCACATCTACTGATCATATGGAGGGACCATGTCTTCACAGAAGCCTATGGGCTACATTTGGAAAATCCTTTACCATCTGGGTAGCCAGAGTGTAGACACTGTAGAATTCCAAAGAGAAATCTCAGCATTGTACACTTTGTCAGTGAGTTTTAACCAGGAACTGTCATAAAAGAAAAGTTCTGTATGCAGTATAACAGAAAATGCCCCACCTCCAGCCAGTGTACTTCAGTTTCTTAGCTGCCCAGGTAATAGTTCCTGTTCCAGTTCCGGTTGCTTCTGTCTCTTAGAAACAGCTGGTCACTGTGATGCACAGCTGGTCACTATGATGTTCATGGTATGAACCAATCCCCAACTGACAAACCATTCTGCCTCTTTATTTCCTGCTTTGTTATTCCATATAAGCCCTAGACCACCAGATATCAGGGCCTGATATTCTGAAAATGATCCTGATCAGTGCCTGTCAATGTAAATAAATCTGCCTCCAAACCTTGGGTGTCATTTAGGTGTTTCTGCTTGCTATTGCATCTGGTATTTTGGCCAGGAAGGCTGATCAAGCTGATCTCTTTGGTCATGAGCATTTTGGTCATGGCCCTCGTGGATGGAGCAAAGACCTCTTCAGGCACCAATGGGAAGGTGCCCTTGAGAATTCTCGAGTCCTCTAGGAGGTCTGGAAGATTCCTGGCTCATGCTTGAGCAGCTTACATCAGACCCCAAAGGAAGGAGCACACAGTCTGTCTGTCTGTCTGCCTGCCTGCCTTCCTGTCTACCTGATTCTGGTAAGACACCTGGGGGCACCCCAGTTAGTCTGTTAGTCCTGCTCACCTCCAGCAGAAAGGGGAGTCTTATCAACTCCTGTTAGTCAGGGCCACCCTCAGGGGAAGGAGATTAGGATGCTGAACCTCTAAGTGCCTGTTGAATGAATGGGTGAGTGAGTGGAACAGATAACATAAGCAATAGCTTGCTCCATCTGTGCACCAAAACTGGGTAGCCTTGGTCTAGGTGACTGATTGGGTCCTCCCTTGAGGTTCCACAGCAATTGACATATGGCATAACAGAAGCCTCACATCTGCCTTAGCTAAATAGCACCTAAATCTCCATGAGGGGCACAGTCAGGTTGGCATCTAAATAGTCTCTCTCCAAGGGGCACCCACCCTTTGTCTGTTGTGTCATGGGTCAAGGGTGCACAACACATGCTTTAGGGAGACAGAATGGGTACAAGGTAAATGTACAAGAGCCAACCTACAGTGCTTGATTGTACATTTAAAAACATTGAGGGGCTGGGGATTTAGCTCAGTGGCAAAGCGCCTGCCTGGCAAGCGCAAGGTCATGAGTTCGGTTCCCGGTACCGGAGAAAAACCAAAATAAATAAATAAATAAATAAATAAATAAATAAAACATTGAAAAAAGAATGTCCTGAGATTACACAATTAAAAATGAAACCAAACCACTCAAAGAAAATAAAAAAGAGAAAGAGCCTCATTTTTCCTGAAAATTCTGCCTTGGCACCCTTATTTGCCCCACACTTGCTGCCCACACCTATAGCTTCACTCCCCACTCCTGATGTATCTACTTCCAGCCAACTGAGCTGGTTCCAACCAGCCATTGCCTGCACTCAGCCACAGAGGACCTCTCACAAACCTTCTTTTTCTTGGCTACACCTGGATGCTCAGATGGCATCTAATGCCCATCTGAGATGACTGCCAACAATTCCTTCTGCATTCCGTATTTTGACTGAGGAGAAACTGGACTCTCATCCCTGATAAGTGAGTTGCCATGGACTTTCCCAAAGATCACCCTGCCTAGAAAACTAAAATCAGAGGAGCATTTCTCAAAGACATCTAAAAGGGGGGCAGAAAGCCCATGAACTACTGTTACACAGAAACCTGATAAAAGGAAAACATGTCTGATTGATGACCATAACTTCTGGCGATGAGTTATAAAGACTATGGACAGTAAAAATTAAATGCCCAATTCAGATTAAGAAATAAGAACTCTCAAAAGCTTCAACTTGGATCAGGTGACAACTCTTTCATCAGTCTGATGGGTTCAGACTAGGCAAGATCAGGCTGTCTTGTTCAGCTGGGCTGCTGGGAACCCATAGTACCATCATCAGGGCATCTGGGGCTCTTTCCTCTCCTCCTTTCTGCCAGGAATAACTATGCAACCTGGGAGGACATCTCCTGTGTAAGCCAGTCCCTATCCTACTTCTGGAAAGAGACTTCCTCGTCAACTTAGAAGCAACCATCTCCTCTGCACAAAGCCAGCCAGCCCCCATCTTGTTTAACCCTGCACTATCAACTTTGACTGTTTCCTGAGGAGAAGGGGATGCCTGCATCAGCCTGAGACAGGTAATCAAAATCCTGAAGTCCTGAAAACTCTCCTCCCAGGGGTATGAACTAAGGACTCACCTCCAGGCCTGGCCATCAACCACACCACCTCTCTGCAACCCCCCATTTCTGTCAGATGTCATAGAAAGCACAAACAGACATCCAGCCACACATCAGCCTGATAGACTCTTAATTATCTTGGACAAGATCTCCATGCCATCAACAATGCAGCCATCACCTTATACTTTGCCGTTCCTGACCCATACACCATTTTTGTTCCAAATTTAAAAAATGCCTCCTTCTGCTTGTGAGCTGCTCCCATAAGCCCCTTCAACTGGGAAGATTCTGAGACACAAGACCGGCTCACTCGAACTCAAATACTACAAAGGGTTAAAAACTCTTGCACTATTTTCAGGGAGACCGTAGCCATCATGGTACCCTGAGAAAGGAAAAAATAAAGCTTCAAAACTGCAAAATGTCTATGGATTGTCAAACTACTAAAATACACCTCTTTTTTCCTGTACAGCCAGTTCAAGATCCCCCAGCTGCCAATGCCATCATGATTGACCCCTGTGCACATTGCTTCAATCTTCTTCCACCCACAGCCTGCTGGTACACCTGCCTGGACCTAAAAACAATGCTATCTTTTGCCTTTGATTTGCTCCTATCTGCCAGCCCCTCCTTTCTTTTAAATGTGAAGACCACAGTTCTGGACTCAAAAGCCCACTCACCTGGACTCAACTTCCCAGAAGTTCAAAAACTTGCTTCCTTTTTGAAAGGGCACTTCTGATTAATGACACTTAAGCTGCCTTCTGGAAAGACACAACAGCTCTGCTACAGTATCTGGCAGAAACTGGCAACAAGACAAAAAACTCCCAAAGATTTCTTGGAGCTTCTGGCTTCTAAAAATTCTGGATCCTCCAGTTCACCAAAAACAGTGATGCTTACTCAGACTGTCAGTCCCTGGGATGGCCAGTGACCTACCTGTGCAAATACTTGGATCCAGTCACTAAGGGCTGTCTCCCCCTTTGTCTCCATGTTCTCGTAGCTACTGTCCTTCTGATCAAGAAAGCTGACAAGCTCACCTTAGGCCAAGGCCTAATTGTCTGGTGCCACAATCTTTCTGGACCTCACCCCATGCCAAGGACTCTTATGCAAAAATCACCACCTGACTCTTGTGATGACCAAACCTCTCAGTCCTGCCACATACCTGCCAACAGAGCTGGGTCCAGCAGATCATGACTGCCTGGCACTGTCTGATAAACTGTTCCTGAGCCCATCAGACTTAAAAAGTTAACCCCCCTCCTGACAGATGCTGAGGACATGGTTTATGGATCAAAGTAGCTCAGTGAGGACAAGCTAGCTATGTGTGGTCACCTTGGATAAAACTGTTTTGGCCAGAACTCTCCTGCAGGGATGATCTGAACAATGACCTGCTTCTTGCTGCTGTTTGGAAACCTAACACCAATGGTGCAAAATAATCTGGTCCAGAGACCCAAGCCCCCTCTGGGGATCCAACTGACTAAAACATCAACCCCAGCCACCAGATCAGCCTCACCATAAGTTCTACAAGTTCAAACCACTGCTCTGGCTCTCATACCCCTGTAACCACCTCAGGCTTCAGTGTCTGTGTCACTGGCCTTGACCTCCCATTCCCTACGCACACTGAAAAGACAATAAAAGTTTATAGGTTCGTGCTGACAAAAAAAAAAAAAGAAAAAAAAAGAAAAAAAAAGAAAAAATCCTCCTAAGACATGACCTTACCTTGATCATTGGCAGCAACAGTGGGCCTGCATTTTCAGCAGAGGTAACTGAAAAACTAGACTAAATAAAAAACACCCTACATACAGTATATAGGCCACAAAGCTCTAGAAAAGTTAAAAAACAAAACAAAACAAAACAAAACCAACAGTTAACCAGTTAAAAGACCAGCTATATGTAGATATTCCTGCACACACATATAACCCAGATACATATTAGACCCACTGGAGAATTTACCTGGACAGCTTCTCCCAGGCTCACTCTGAAGAAACAACATGCTCAAAGCCCTGCTCTGGTCACTCTGGTTGCTGACCAGTTCACGTATGGCTGAAGCCAAAGGGCATGGTTCACAGGATTGCTCGGTACCTATTCCCCTTGACTTTTGTGTCTGTTCAGGCTACTTATGCTAGTCCTTGCTTCCCTGCCCCCTGCTAGCTATGTTTTTTGCCTTAAACTCTATGGACGGCTGCCCCAAGAAAATAAAAGATCAATCAAACATTTGACCAATATTTGATGAGCAACCAAGGCATACTAGACACCCACCTAGATCTGATGAACTCCCTCACTACCTTGCCAGAGTAATGTTATAGAAAAGACAGGCCTAAATTATGTCTGTTCCTAAAAACAGTTTAGGAAAATTCTCTGAAATAAGACAATCCTGGAGAGCTTGGCTACGGCCCATCCTAAGATCACTGACAATCCTAGTGTTACTGCTTCTAGTTGGGCCTTGTTTCAGATGATCACATATAATATGCCCAGCAAAAATTTGCAGGGGAAACTAAAAGAAGGGGGAAGTATAATGGCCCTCCCCCGGCTAGTATACTTCAGTTTCTTAGTTGACCAGGTAACAGTTTTGTCCCAGTTCTGGTTTCTAAGAGACAGAGCATTCTGTGTTTTAGAAATGGTCTGTCATGGCGATGCATATTGTGTAAACCAGTTCCCAATTGACAAGCCCTTCTGTCTTTGTATTTTATGCTTGCTTATTCCACATAAGCCCTAGACCACCAGAGATCAGGGCCTGATATTCTGGAATGATCACTATGAATGCCCATCAACATAAATAAATCTGTCTCCAACTCCTTGGTGTGTTTTGGTGTTTCTGCTTGCCATTGCAGCATGACTTGAAAAGCTACATATTTTGTATGCTTTCTGTGTTTCATGGGAAATCCCCTGTCTGGGGCGGTCCTGTCAGGACTCACTCCCATTTCCCTGAACATTTCTGCTTTCTTAGTCTACAGCAGTGTGGAAAATATTTACTCTAAAGGGAAGTCTTCAGAAAACATACCAGTTCTATGCATAATAGGTGCATATAAATGAGGAAAAAATGCAGAGACAGGCCGAAAGACAAACAGACAAGGACAGAGACAGAGACAGAAAGACAGAGATTGAGCCTGAGACTGGCATCATGATATTCCCTATAGAGGTCTGTGAGAGACTAACTGGAGCTCTTTCCTGCCTAAAGGTAGAATATGAAGTCAATATAATTTTAACCATTTTTAGTTCTCAAGAAAGTACTTCATGATCTCAGTTTCCTATTCCACTTTTGGATGGCATCTGCATTTTTTAAAAAAGAAGTTAAACCTCTTTTACTGCATAGCTAGTCCAGTTTCACTTATATAGTCACTTATGCTCTCATTATGAAACATACATCCTAGTGAGAATTTTATAACAGTAAACTATGTAGACTATTCTCATCTCTTGAGTAAAGGAGATTTTGTGTCTGAGGTGGGTATGGTGGAGTGTCAGTTGCTTTGCTTTGAGATCTGCATAACGGATTTTAAAGCACACTTCTGGACATATTGGGTGGGTCGTGGAGGTGTGGCACTGGGGTTTCTGTCTAGTCCCTTGCCCCCTCTTCTCTGGCACTTTTCCCCTCTTTGTATCCCAGCTACTGCAAATTGGGCAGGTTTACCGTATCATGTATTTCTGCCAAGATGTTTCTGCCTTACAGCTAGCTAGCCATGGACTTAATCCCTATAAATCATGAGTCAGATTAAACCATTTCTTTTTTGAACTGTGGATGTTGGGCATTGTGGTCAGCAATGGGAAAGCTAATAATACAATGTCTCATTTTCTTGTCAGTACCATTCTCAGGTCCTCTTAATTACCCTTTCTTCATCCTTGCTTGACTATTCCCACCAAATTTCTGTGAACCCTGATGTGTGATGACCACTCTTTAAATATGTGAGTTCTTGCTCACTGCCTGGGTTAAAAGACAAAGTTATTAATCTACTCCTAACAACTTCACGATTAAGTACAAAAAGCAGTCTAATTCCTTTGATAATTGTTGGGAAGAGTTTAATATTATCTACTGTTGTTATATTTCTTTCTAGTTGTGTACCAGTCATGAGAATAATTACAATGGAAAAAAGTCAAGCATGCAAAAATTTATCTTTACTGATAGACTGGTTTTCATGAGAACTATTGGAGAAGTATTCATTTAATTTATAGGAGTGTAGACTAGAAAATGATCTGAAAGATCAATTAATTTAATTCTAACTCTTCATTTTGAAGGAAGGAAGCAAAGCTAGCATGACCAAGTAACTGATATTTGATGTAGCTGAGATAGCATAGAGCTCAGTACTCAATTTTTAGTAAATTCATCACTTTTGAATAACGATCACCTGAAATCATATAAAAGCAGAGTTTTGAATACTGGAAGGTCAATTAAGTAAACCATACATTCAGCTGGACAAAATAACAATTCTCCAACTCTCTAGACTACAACACACTAAACTTCCACCTGGCAAAGATTCATGTATTAATTGCAATGTTTTGTTCCCCTCCAATATTCAAATATCTCTGGAAATTACCCACTTTATGCTTCTTAGGTATTTATGTATAGTATGAATAAATGGAGACTGTTTTGATGGGATAAAGAGAAGATGTATCAGAGATTCTAAGAATGCCTTTTAATTTCAATTTAATAAAATAAAGTTAATAACTGTACACTAGTTTTATATCACTGCCATAGCAAATCATCACCAACTCAGTGATCTGTATCTGGTGCTAAGGCTATAAATCTGAAGTGGCTCTTCCTGGGGTACAATCAAGGTGTTGTCAGGATTATACCCCCACTAGGGATGGAGTGGAGATCCATTTCTTTGTCTTTTCCAAATTCCAGAGGCCATCCTTATTTTTTCTTTGCATCCCCTTTCCGCTGTCTTCAAAGCCTACAACAGTGGATCCTGTTGATATCTCAGGAATGCATCATTCTAATCTCATCAGCCTTCACTGTTATTTGCAAGAAAACACTGTGATCACATTAAGTTCACATGGGTATCCCATGATTATCTCCTTAATCTAAGGTTAAGAGATGAGCAAGCTAAGTGTTATCATTGATATTAATTTCCCTCTGTTATATTACCTAATGTATCTGTACATTCCAGGGATTGGGAAGTTGAAATACTTAGGAGGTGTTATCATTCTACATAACACAGACTGTATCAGAAAATCCACAAATCTCAAAGGTCTAACTAAATGAAAGTTGATTTCTCACTCACATGAGTTTTTTCTTGTAGGGCAACCTTGTATGTGACCACTGAGAGTACCAGGCTCCTTCTAGCTCATGTGTGCATCCTCGACTTCTTGTTTCTGTTAATAGATGTACAAAGAGAGTGTGATTTTGCAGACATGCTCTAGAAATAGTAGATTTTTTTTTTATCTGACTCCATTGGCAATACTCTCACTTACATGGCTACAAGTAAATAGTGAAAATTGGGAAATATAGTCTATGTGCTTGGGACATTGCATTTGGTGAGGAGCTACTCAGCTTCTTCCCAGTGTATCCCCTAGTTACCAAATATTTATTTCATTTTTCCTGGTATGTATAGAATGTACATGTCCTTCCTGAAGGTAGCAAGTCCAATGGCCCTATTAGTCATTGCATAAAATTCAAGCTCTAGTATTCTTTAGCAATGTTTAGATCCCTAAGTGATCCCTAATCCCTACTCAGCTTCTTCCCAGTGTATCCCCTAGTTACCAAATATTTATTTCATTTTTCCTGGTATGTATAGAACGTACATGTCCTTCCTGAAGGTAGCAAGTCCAATGGCCCTATTAGTCATTGCATAAAATTCAAGCTCTAGAATTCTTTAGTGATGTTTAGATCCCTAAGTGAGGGCAGAGGGAGATTCTTTGAAAACACACACACACACACACACACACACACACACACACTGAATATCCATTAAATACAAGACAAATGGATTTTAGACAACTGTGTAGAAAAAAAAAAGGAAAGACATACAATCATGACTATTGACTGCATGGTCATACAGTTAAGGTCCATATCAATTTTGAAATGTATTTGGTCAGGTATTATGAAGAGTTCTACTCTTCCAGTTGGAAATGTGCTCGTTTATTCCAAAATTATGTTTCTTAGCACCCTTTTTCTCCATTATTTTTAAAAAATATTTTATTAGTACATGTTTAAAGTACATAATGATTACATTCATCATGGGGACTTGGTACATGTATGTATTTTACTTCTTTTTTCTTTTTGGTGGTGCTGATGGTTGAACTCAGGGCCTTGTGCATGTAAGGCAAGAGTTCTACCACTGAGCCACCTCCCTAGCCCCATGTACATATTTTAATTCTTTTTATATATACTACAAACATGTCACAATAAAGAAAAAAATTTAGAAAAACATTTTTGAGATGAAATGTTATTAGTAAAAACAGCCCTCAGTGTGTAAACCAAAAAAAAGAGAAATATTATTTTTAAAAATTGAAAAAGATGCCCAGTTGTGAATCTGACTGGAATAGCATGCAAATACTAATAGATTTTTAAGTTAAAAGTAAAAGAGAAGGGGACAAAGCTATGGAGGGATGGAGGAAGAGAGAAGGGGAAGGGGGGGTTATATAAGAATAATTAAAATATGTTCCTCAAGGGGGTTGGTATAGGTGCATAACACAGCTCAATTCTTTTTCCAACCCCTTCCCTTGCCCTCCTTCCCCTCTCATCCCATCTCTTGGATGCCTTCCCACTTGCAAAAGTTCTATTTCTCTATATCCTACTACCTATCTTTTATTTTGCTCTCTATTTCTGAAAAATTCTTCAACTTCTGTTTCTCCACCCTCTTAACCTAATGAAATGGACATGGAGAATTATGCTTGGCCCTGGGGAAAGCTGGAGTTTTAATTTTGGTCTTAAATGTCCCCAGAGTCTCTGGTGTGGAAGGGTTGGTCCTCAGTTCATGGCATTGCTGAGAGGGGGAGGAAACGTTAGATGGCAGAGTCTAGGAGAAGTAAGTGAGCTCAGGGATGTGCACTTTCAAAGGGAATGTGAAGATCTGGCCCTTCTTCTTCATTCCTCTCTTCCTTCCATCCACCTTTCTTTCTTCCTTCCTTTTTTCATTCCTTCCTTCTTCCTTCCTTCCTCCTTCCTTCCTTCCTTCCTTCCTTCCTTCCTTCCTTCCTTCCTTCATTCCTTCCTTCCTTCCTTCCTTCATCCCTCCCTCCCTTGCCCCTTTCTTGTGTCAAAGAGAAACTCTT
>NW_004955478.1:2954365-2963936 GCF_000276665.1 Chinchilla lanigera | reverse complement strand
TCTCTCTCTCTCTCTCTCTCTCTCTCTCTCTTTCTTTCTTTCTTCTCTCTTTCTCTCTTTCTCTCTTGTTTTCATTCTTTTTGTCCTTCATCTGACCACCATAACATGATCACCTTTGCCTTGTTACATGCTGTGCTGCCTACCATAATGTTTGGTCTTGCCACAGTTCCAAAGCATTGGAGCCAAGTGACCATGGACTGTAGCCTCTGAGACTAAGAGCCAAAATAAATCTTTCTTCCTTATAAGGTAATTATTTCAGACGTTTTTGTCGCAGAGATGGATAGCTGAATGACAGCACTGGGAAGCACAGTGCTAATTTGAAAGATTAAGAAATCATATTTTTACTTTATTTGCAAAATATCTTCAGTGATTTTCTATAAAGCCCTTTAATCTTTTTGTTTCTAGTCAATTCCATGTACCAACAAACATAATTCCTTGACGTTTTCTCAGGATGATCCTGCTCCAACCTAATTTATTTCTTTGCATTCTCACCTACTCTCTCTGAGGTCCAGATTAGCTTTTGAAGTCACCTTATCGAGAGTTTTGAAGACTGTATCTTTGATCTCATGTTTATCTTAGGGTTGTATTGTTTTGTTCTTGCTAATAATCTTATTGATCGTGGCTATTTAGAGTCTTTTCCAATTCATCCCTATTATTTGGAGTGCACAAGCAGTCAGGTGGATCAGTCTTAGATGTTGATCTCTGGATACATGCTCACCTTGATTTCTGTGTCAAACCAAGGTAATTTATGTCTATGCTTATCTATTATTTATATTGCTAAGGAAGACCAAAAGTAGCAGACAGAAAGTTATTCTCTTATTAACCAGTTATCCAAAAACTGCAGGCTCAATGGGAAAAGGAGATCTAGTCTCCCTTTCTATTGACTATACTTAATACTCCTGTCATGTTTTGCAATGGAATAATATGATCTTCACCTATATCTTTCCTGTCTTATCTATCATTTTCTCTATTTCTGATTGGCATTAAGTCAATGCCACCAATTTTGGACAGGTTCTCTAAGCACCCCCATTTAAAAGCATTGGTTTTAAAATCAGGGTGTTATTAGCCACTACAACAAATTCTACAATCCCAGAGCTTTGACATTATCATGATTAATTTTCCAATCATATGATCTGTAATGACTGTTCCTGACAAGGTAGCCTTACATGTGGTTATTCATGGATTCAGATTTCTTCCATATTGTAGTTATATCTTTTCATGTGTTCTTAGAACTTTCTCATTTCAAGGACAGTTGGGAAAAAAGAGTAAGGGTCACTTGTGGGATCTTATAAACTAGGCCTGATACTGTTGCATGTCATTTCTGCTCACATTCTACTGGCCTATATTAAGCCACATGGCATATATAATAGAAAAGGACAAGAGGAAATGTATTCTTGTGTGCACCCACTGGGAAACAAAACGGGCTTTTGGTGCATACGTGCTATCTCCATTATAGCAAGAGGCACAGAACCGAGTAAAAAGGTGTTTTGAGAACCAGCTACGCTATTTAGTTTTATTTAGTGCTCTATGACCTTATTATTGATAGTTATTGAACATTTAACCCAACAAAGGTGCTCTTGATAGCATTACTGTGCAAATGATCTAAAAATTTGAAGGCATTCATATATAATATATAAGTCAGAGGTCATTCATTAAGTCAAGTTTCGGGGCTGGGGATTTAGCTCAGCGGCACAGCACCTGCCTGGCAAGCGCAAGGTCATGAGTTCGATTCATGGTACTGGAAGAAAAAAGCAAAAAAGCAAAACAACAACAACAACAACAAAAACATTAAGTCAAGTATCTTATTAAATACCCACCATATATTTGACATTGTGTTACATGCCAGGCAAATGGAGAGAAATAGTGTAAATCCTCAACCTCGCAAAGCTCTCAGTATTCCAAGGTAAATAGCCACGCACTCTTGTAAACAAAATACAATTTTTTTTGGTTCCATAATAATATTGTAAGCATCATCCAGAAGCACAAAAGAGGAAACTGTGACTTCTTAGTGTTACAGAAGTGGAAGGGCTGGGGATATGGCTCAGAGGCACATGGTCCTGAGTTTGATTCCCGGTACTGAAAAAAAGGAAAGAAAGTAAGTAAATGGAGGGTAAGCAAAAAGCCAGTCAATATGAACATCCTGTTTTTGCTTTGCTAAGTAAATGTATTACCTTATTAAATAAGGAGGACTTTATGAGTAGAGTTATCAAAAGGTTGAACACCAGGCACTGAAGAAACAAAAAATACAAAGGTATTCAAGACCAGTGGTTTGCCTAGTTTGACATTTTGAGGAAGATATCTTGAAATCTTAAAGTCTAGAGTAACTTTTAAAGTAAGAAAATCAGCAAAGCCATTTTTCACCTTTTAGTGGTTGCCAGTGTTGACGCTGAAGGGTAGCAGGAATGAATAAGTTAAATGGTCAAAGTTTGTTTTCAAGATGCTGCAGTATGGCACTTGGGCGACCTCCCATGATGTTAGGTCCCTGTTGGGTCTGACAAAGGCAGACATTCATTAAGTCTTTCCCCACGAGCAGTTGGAACACATCCATTTCATGTGAGTAGATGACCACAAGTATTTCATTCCATATATCAATACCAGAAGCTAGAAGCATGGAATGCACACAGTATGCTTTGAAGCTCATAATTGTTCCTTATAATAATAAATTTTTACATCTGAACCTGTGAGTTATCAAGGAAAAAGAAACACAAAAGCCACTTTGGTTAAAGGATAGGCTTAAAATAACAGGAATTATAGAGATGGAAAAATACCACTTTTCTTTGTTGGCCCAGGGATTTATGTTTGGGAAAAAATGATTCAGAGGTGATGGCCTTTCTTGGACATTAACAGTCTGTACAGCAGCTTGTGTCCCTCATAATGAATGGTGTATGAATTCAAATGTGGGAATCTACGACAGAGGACAGAGCCGAGCCCAAGTCGCTTGATCCATATAAAGAGAGAAAACTGAAACTTTAGCAGGGAGAGGCTAAGGAAAATGTTTTATTAATGCACTTCTCCTTTTACTAGAGAGTGGGGGTAATTGTACTTTAACTTAGAATATGACTATTGATAAAAAATGATATTCAATTCATGCTTATTGGATTTTAAATCTTATCTGAAAAAGCTCTAGACAAAAGAAACAGATATTTCCATGAAATCCTACTGAAAAAAATAAAAAACAGGTATTTTCCCCAAAGAATAGAAATAAAAAGGGGAAAAATGACAGATGAAATTTCAGTGCAGTTAAAAACTTATTTACAGAAAATGTATTTTATATTGAAAAGCACAGTAGAGATTATAGTGATAGTGATATGGAATAGGAAAGTTAGGTAATCTATTCTTAATACCTCAAGCAAATTTTTAACAAAATAGTTCAGGGATAGATTCACTGGATAAAGTTATATTTGTTCAGTTTGCAAGCAAGTAAATATTAATAATAGATACACTAATAGAAACCATTTATACAATAAGAAGGTATTAAATTTGGATCTTTTGTGTTTATGTGTTTTATTATATATTGTTATTAATACATATTTGGCATACACAGTGATCACATTCATGATGGGGAATTTGCACTCATATATAACATATTTTAATTCTTTTTTTCTCCCAATCCCTTCCCTTCAACCCTTCTTCCCCTCCCAGTCGACAAGCTTTATTTCCATTTTCCCCTTCCATTCTCTGTCTTTTTAATCTCTTTTGCCTTTGTTATGTTGTTTTTGCGGCTATCCAGTGGGAAGCCTTAGTTTCTCCTCTTGGGCTTTTGAAGGATGGATCATGGGGGCTATAGCTAAAGGGGATGTTAGGGGTGGAGCCTGGTTGGAAGACAGGGGCCTCTGGCTATTGGCCTGGACGGGCACATCTCTCTCCTTGGCTCCTCCCTTTTCTCTCTGCTTCTCAGCAACCGCCAAGACAGCAGCTTTGCTCTACAGCAGGCCTTTCCACCCAAGATACTTCTGCTTTGGAACCACCCAACCACCAACCGGAACCTCTAAAATCTGTGAGCCCAAGTAAACTCCTCCTCCTTTAAAGTTTGAGTGTCAACTACTGTGTCCGAGCTATGCGAAAGTGACTGAGATGCCGTTTTACCTACGAAGTGGTAATAAATATCAAAATGGAACTTTTAAAATAGCTAGAAAATATACTGTAGAATTGAGTCTCCTTTCTTGTTGATGAGCTTGTAAATTGGTGAAAATGTTTTTGAATGTAACTTGAGACTTTGTGTACTTATCAATTAAACAAACTGCATTCTGGAGTATAAAATTGTGAAATCATTATACTTTTCTTCACAATAAGTTATGTGATGAATCAGCTTTTTCCCAGACAAAAGTTCCCCATAAACTTACTTTCAGGTTAGCAGTAGAGCTGTTGTATGAAAATCTCCTGGACTCCTGATGAGGCACTCAGAAGCCAGTAGTAGGGAAGCTGGCTGGTTCATTATTGTTTTTACCTTATTCTTCAATTCTTCTTCTATACTTCTATCTTGGTGTTTCTTGCCTCTTTCTGAGTGATATAAGGTAAGATTAAAAAATAAATAAACAGAGTTTTAGACAGCATGTATCCACTTATTTAGATGTAACGTAGGGCCAGGAAGATGGTTAGATGCAGATCTCCTTGAACACATCCAGTGAAAATACTCACTTTATTACTAATTGCCTTAGGTCAATGACCTAGTGAATTGCCTCTATTTGACATCTATCTCAACCTTGATCTAGGGTAATCTTTCTATAATTTCTTACTACTCTCTCTTCCCCTCTTTGGCAAATCATGTGTTGGGACCCTAGCCAGGAGCTCATATCTTGCCCTATGTCGCGTCCACAGTGGCTTCACTTTATCTCTGTGTTTAACCATATGATTATTTTTTTCCAGTCCACCACTTGCCTTCAAATTTTGCAGATGAGTCAGCCTCTTTGTTTTCCAAATTCTGTGCATATCAAGAATGCAGTGTCCTCACCTGGCCTAAGGTTGGTTAAGAAAACATGAAAGAGCAAAGAGAATGCCGAATAGCACTGTCAGCTATCACAAAAATGATTTGTGCATGCCTGTGATGACAGCTTACCTTTTGTTGTGTAGTGGAAGGTAGGGAATGGGTGAGAAGAGGCTGGATTGGTTTTTGACAAGCTGTGTTGCTGGTAATGCATAAATGGTCAGTTATCTCTAGAAGGCACAACCAATTGTCATCTATACTTCTCAGCTTTGAAATTTAAAAAAAAAAATGGAAAATTTTCAAGTGTTTTACCTTATAAGAAAAAAATGCTATCAGCAAGTAAGCTAGGAAAAAACTATACACTTTAAGAGTCATTGTAGTTGAATGTCTTACCACATTCCTGTCATCCCAGCACTTGGGAGGCTGAGGCAGGAGGATTAATATGAATTTGAGGTCATCTTGAGGTCATCTCACTAATAGTGAGTTCAATGTCAGCCTGAACTACATAGCAAGACTATATCTCATAAAAACACAAAGTTATTGTAGCAATAATTTGAAAAGTATAAAAATCCATAATAGTAATTTTGAAGTAATCCAATACCTTACATGAGAATGGTAAAGGAAGTTGAGGAAATGCCATACTAAAGAAAATCACGCTATTAAAATAATGATATCAGTCTCTACTGTCCACTGGAAAAATATAATAAAATATTAAATAGGAAAAAAGGACACAAACCTATATTCACACTACATTAATCACTATGAAAGATATGCATTAAGATGCAAGATTACAGAATCTGTTTTTATTAAAGCTGTCATAAAACTTAATAATTTGATAATTTTAAGGAAGTTATTGAAATCCTCCAACTCTTCTCGTTGAAAAGAGGATAATACATTCTATTATTGTCATGAACCTTATGTAAGCTAATGCAGAGAAGATATTGCCTAGCACTAAGGAGTAACTGCTTATGTAACTCTATCAAGACTCCAAAAGACACATAAAAATGAAAATAGAGATGATGCTAAAATGATAAGATTTATTTTGCCTCCTTTGTAGTTTTTCTAGAGTACTATTTCTTCTGCAATTACAAACAAACTAAAGGAAATTGTACATTCAGAAGCCCATATATAGGTGAGACTAGCCTATAACTCTGAGGACAACCTCTCAACAGGAGATTACACCAAGGTGAGGTTTCCTTGTATCTCATGGTCAAACCTATTTTCCCAGGATATTGTGTTAAGTAATTCAAAAAGGACTCTATCTCAATCAATTGACATTCTCTGTTCTTTGATAGGAGCATTCTCTATCACCTGGATGGCATGCTCCTAGATTTCAAGGATGCAAAAGTGGTTCACCTTTCTTTCTTTTTATTCCACTTATATCAAATTATAAAGCTCAACATGTTTTGGAAATAAACCAGGGCCAATATCCAATGAAAAAGAGAAAATAATCTTCTCTTGAAGTAGACTTCATTCAAACCAGTATCCCAGTCAACCTTTAAGTAATTTTATTACCTTTTAGGATATTGCCTCCTATGTGATCTACTATCTCCAAATTCATTTTCTTGTGACCAAATGGAACTATACCCTATTGCTGTGGTTTGCATCTTAAATATCCCACAAAAGTCTGTGTGTGAAAGGCTCACTTGCCAACGTGTTGTGCTACTGAAAGTGGTAAAATGTCATGGGAGGAAGATTGGTCACTGGAAGCAAGCTCTTCAAAGTGGTATTGGGAAACTGGCCCCTCTTTCTCTTTTTACCTCATGGCTATCTTGAATGAATAGTTTTGTTTTATCACACACTCACTACTGTGCTCTTTTATTGGCCACAGGTTCTAAGCAATGGGATCAAATAATAATGGACTGAAACCTCAGAAACCATAAGCGAATATAAATCTTCTCTCTTTATAAATTGAATATCTCCTTTACTTTTTCACAGTGACAGAAATCTGAATAACATGCCTGTCAATCTCACTCAGAAATTTTAAATTCCAGATCCTACGATTCCAAGTCAAATCAGGGGACCTGGAAATCAGCAGCACATACATCAGTGGCTGCCTTAGTTATTTTTCTCATTGGAGAGACAAAATACCCAACATGCACAGTGAAGGGATGAAAGGTTTGTAGAGGTTTCAATCCATACTTGGCTGGCTCCAAGGCAGGGTGGCCTGGCAGAGGGGCAAGGTAGAGGTGAAATAATTCATGGCCTGAATGGTAGAAGGCAGAAATCCATTTTCTACTAACCAGTGGAGGAGGAATGGTTTCCAGATGGATTCAGTGAAACATGAAGCCTGGATCCTTCCAATACCCAGTTCTCAATAGTATTCATGTTCCTATGAGAATCTAACATCACCATTTATTTGACAGGAAGCAGAGCTCAGACAGTAATGCTAAATGAAGCCTTGTTCTGTTATCCATACTGCTCACTGCCTACTGTGTGGTCCTGTGCTTGGGGACCCCTACTTTCGTGTGATTTACTCATTGTGAAAGAAAGAGACAGCTGGCTCCATCTACCTTTCTAGTTGAGATAATAAGCAAAGTAATTACATATATGAATGGAAGAGGAAGACAAAAGTTTTGGAAATAAGGAATCCCATTATTTTTGAGAGATTGTCATCATTTGAGTTTATAACAGAGAACCAAAAAGGAGCCATGTTTCCTCCTTGTAAAATGAAAAGTCTCTGGAGTATGTAAATGAGATGGACAATAACTTACTGCATGGAAGTTTATGACGTGAAGGTAATAGAGACTAGACATGATCAAAAATTAGCTACAAAAATGCTAGTCTTTCCTTCTGCCATGTGGCATGGCTTTAGCCAAGAGTGTCATACAAAGCTAGAAAAGGGTGAAATCACAACAGATCCTGCATAAATCCAAAAAGTCACCACTATATACTTTGAGAAACTCTTTTAATAAGATAGAAAATATAGAAGAAATGGATAGAGTCCTAGATACATATGAATTACCAAAGCTGAATCAAGAAGATATAAAAATTTGAAATAAACAGTATCAATCAATGAAATGGAAGATGTAATGGAGGATCTACCAATAAATAAAAATCCAGGCTCTGACTGATTCACTGTAGAATTCTACAAGAAATTCAGAGAAGACCTAATGTCACTACTTCTTAAACTCCTTAATGAAATTGGAAAGGAAGCAATACTCCCAAATTCATTCCTGGAGGTAAGCATTACCCTGATACAAAAAGCAGAATAGGATCCAAGAAACAAGACAAACATAGATACAAAAGTCCTCAGTAAGATACTGGCAAATAGAGAGCAGCAAATTATCAAGATTATACACCATGATCAAGTAGGATTCGTCTCAGGTATTCGTGGGTGGATCAATATACACAAATCAATAAATACAGTGCATGATATCAATAGCACTCCTGTACACAAATAACAAACTCACTGAGAGAGAAATTAGGGAAACCCCACCTTTCACAATAGCATCCAAAAAAATTGAAAGACCTTGGAATTAATCTAATGCAGGAAGTAAAAGACATTTATATAGAAACCTAACATACTCTGAAAAAGATGGAAGAGGATATCAGGAAATGGAAAGATATCCCTTGTTCTTGGGTAGGAGGGACCAACACAGTGAAAATGGCCATACTTCCAAAATTGTTATACAGACCTAATGCACTTCCAATCCAAATATCAGTACCACATCTCAAGGGATAAGAGAAAACAGTCCTAAAATTCACTTGGAACCAGAAGAGACCTAGTATAGCCAAAGACATTCTGGGCAAAAAAGCAAGCCTGTAGGCATCACAATTCCTGAGTTGTACTTAGAGTGTTATGGCAAAATGAACCGAATGCAGGAAGACATGGCACCAAGGAGGTCTAAGAGACAACAATTTTATTACACCAGTGGGACTGACTGGGATGAGTCTGAAAAAGTCAGTGTCCCACCCAGAGGGATTGCAGGGCTTTAAAGGGGAGAGCAAATGGGAGGTACAGCAGCAGATTTGGTGCATTATGATTGGATGGTAAAATGACATCATGGGTTGACAAGGGAGTTTAAACATCTCAGGTTGTATTACAAGGCCATCATCAGTCTCAAGTTACATTGCAAGGACATCAGTTACACAATGACCATAAAGACAGAGGATAAGCCAAGGAAGAAGTGTTCTGTTATCAGGCTTGCCCAGATATGTCCCCTTGGTTTTGGTGAGCATTTCTGGTGGGTTTTACTTAAATTTGTAATTCTCCTTCACTACTACAAAGCTACTGTGACAAAACCAAATTGTTACTGGCAAAAAACCAAACAGAAAATGAAGAATAAACAATGACAACAACAAACAGACCCAAAGATCAGTGGAACAGATTAAAAGATGGAGAAACAACTCCAAACATACTCATCTACCTTATCTTTAGCAAAGGAGCCAAACACCTTCACTGGAAGAAAGAGAGCCTCCTTAATAAATGGAGCTGGAAAACCTGACTTTCCACATGCTCAAGATTAAAACTAGATCCATATCATTCACCATGTACTAAACTAAAATCAACATGGTTAAAAGATGTAAATATTAAAAGAAACACTGAATCTGTTGGACGATAGTGTATGTAGAACTAAAACTACAGGGGCTGGGGATTTAGCTCAGTGGCAAAAGCGCCTGCCTGGCAAGCGCAAGGTCGTGAGT
>NW_004955478.1:2869427-2953695 GCF_000276665.1 Chinchilla lanigera | reverse complement strand
TGAATAGTACTCCCTTGTATAAAAATTGCACATCTTTTTTACCCACTCCTTGGTTAATGGGCATTTGGCTTGTTTCCAAGATTTAGTTATTACAAATTGTGCTGCTTTAAACATGGGTGCACATATACCACTGTAGTATGATGTTTTTAATTCTTCTGGGAAAGTTCCAGTCTACACTCCCACCAACAGTGGAGAAGGGTTCCTTTGTCCACACAGCTGCATCAGCATATGTTATTGGCTGATTTTTCATGATAGGTATTCTTTCTGGATGAGATAGAATCTCAGTCTTGTTTCTAATTTGCATTTCTCAAATGACCAATGATATTGAACATTTTTTTCATATTTTTTTGCCATTTGTATTTCTTCATCTGAGAAGTGTGTTCATCTCAGATGCCCATTGTTGGAGTGTGTCTTTGAATTTTGGGGGTCTGATTTTTTAAAAAATTTCTTTATATGTTCTAGACAGAAGTTCTTTGTCTGAGGGACAGTTAGCTAAAAATTTTCGCAATTTGTGGGCTTTCTTTCACTCTGTTGATTATTTCTTTTGATGTGCAAAAGCTTTTTAATAAGATAAGATCTCAGCTGTTGATTCTTTGAAGTATTTCCCATGTAGTTTTGTTTTTATTCATGAACTCTTGGCCTAGGCGTATGTCTTGAAGATTTCTACCTACTTTTCTTCCAGTAGATCTTGTGTTTTTGTTTTAATATTTAGATATTTGATCCACTTTGACTTTAGTTAGCACATGGTGATTGACATGGGTCAAGTTTTAGTCTTTGGCATATAGAAAGCCAGTTTTCTCAGCACCATTTATTAAAGAGGCTATCTTTTTTTTCCAGTGAAAGTGTTTGACTCCTTTATCAAAGATAGGGTCACTGAGTGTGTTTGCAGTTATGTCTGTATCTTCTAATCTGTTCCATTGATCCCAACGTCTGTTTTTTTGACATTAACATGCTGATTTTATCTCAGTAGCTTTGTAGTATAATTTAAGTCAGAACTGTGATTCCTCATGCCTTGCCTTTGTTGCTCAGGATTTCCTTTGCTATTCTAGGTCTCTTCCGGTTCCAGATGAATTGTAGGAATGTTTTCTCTAGGTTTGTGAAGTATGCTACTAGTATTTTGATTGAGATTACATTAAGTCTGTATAACAGTTTTTGGCATATGGACCTTTTTACAATGTTGATTCTTTGTATCCATGAGCAAGGGTTATCTTTCCATCTTCTGATATCCTCTTTGGTCTCTTTTTTCAGAGTACTGTAATTTTCAATGCATACATCTTTTACTTCCCTTGTTAGATTGATTCCTAAGTATTTCATTTTTGGGGGAATGCTATTGTGAAGGGTGTTGTTTCCTTGATTTCTCTCTAAGTGAGTTTGTTGTTTGTGTACAGAAATGCTACTGATTTTTGAGTGTTTACTTTGCATCTCGCTATTCTACTGAATTTGTTTATTAAATCTAGAAGTTTTTGGTGGA
Source organism: Chinchilla lanigera (assembly GCF_000276665.1). Taxonomy (NCBI): domain Eukaryota; kingdom Metazoa; phylum Chordata; class Mammalia; order Rodentia; family Chinchillidae; genus Chinchilla; species Chinchilla lanigera. The sequence goes on along the minus strand of NW_004955478.1, from coordinate 2,952,224 downwards.
GTTCTTGGGGTCTTCTATGTAAAGTATTATTTTATCTGTGAATAATGATAATTTCACTCCTTCTGTTCCTATCCTTATTCTTTTTCTTTCTCTCTCTTGCCTGATTGCTCTGGCATATGTTTCCAGAACTGTGTTGAATAGGAGTGTTGATAGTGGAAATCCTTGTCTTGTTCCTGATTTTAGAGTGAAAGCTTTCAGTTTTTGTCCATTTGGTGTGATGTTGGCTGTTGGTTTGTTATACATGGCTTTTATCAGATTGAGGTAAGGACCATCTCTTGTGATTTTCTGTTGGGTTATTAGGTAGAAGTCTTTAAGACTTTGGTGTAGCAAAGACTTTATGAACAAAACTGACACCCCACAGGGAATATCACAAAGACTCAACAAGTGGGGTCTCATCTCATTAAAAATCTTTTGCACAGCAAAAGAAGCTACCAGAAAAGTGAAGAGACAACTCAAACTGTGAGAAAAAAATTTTGCTGTTCCTCAAAGGATTAATATCTAGAATATATAAATAAGTTTATAAAAAACTCCAGATACACCAGATTTTTTATAGCTGAATAGTACTCTCTTGTATAAAAATTTCTTTCTTTATAGCTGAAGAAGAAAGAAAAATTTCTTTCTTTATAGCTGAATAGTACTCCCTTGTATAAAAATTGCACATCTTTTTTATCCACTCCTTGGTTAATGGGCATTTGGGTTGTTTCCAAGATTTAGTTATTACAAGTTGTGCTGCTATAAACATGGGTGCTGTTCCTCAAAGGACTAATATCTAGAATATATAAATAAGTTTTTAAAAAACCCAGATGCCCCAAATTTAAAGACCCAAACCAAAATGGGAACCAGAAATTAATAAGACTTCTCAGATGAAGAAGCACAAATGACAAATAAATACTTGGAAAAATGTTCCATATCACTGGTTATTTGAGAGATGCAAATTAAAACAATGGTGAGATTCCATCTCACTGCAGAAAGAATGGCTATAATCAAGAAAACAACCAATAACAAATACAAGTGGGGCTTTAGAGAATAAAAGAACCCTTTGCCACTGTTGGTGGGAGTGTAGATTGGTGAAACCACTGTCGAAATCAACGTGGAGATTCCTCGAAAACTAAAGGTAGAGGTTCCATTTGACATAGCTACACCCCACCTCTTGGTATCTTCCCAAAAGAATTAAAAGCATTCGACCACAGTAATATATGCACACTCTTGGTTACAGCACCAGAGTTTCTAATAGCTAAATCTTGGAAATAGCCCAAGTGCCCATCAACCGATGAATGGATGGAGTGTGATTTTTTTAATACAGTGGATTACTACTCTACCATAAAGGATAAACTTGAGATATTTCTGGCTAAATGGACGCACCTTGAGCCCATGTTCTTAAGTGAAATAAATTGGACACACGTGTTTAAATACTTGTCTTGGTTACTTTTCTCTCATTGCTGGGACAAAATACCTGACGCCCAAAATTAAGGAAGGAAAGGTTTATTTCGCTTACAGTTCGTGGAGGTTTCAGTCTTTACTTGGCAGATTATAAGGCAGAGTGGCACATGGCAGAGGGCTGCAGCTCATGGAGGCAGAACACAGCTAAGCAACAACCACACACCAGGGTGGAATGGGGGAGGAATGGCCTCAAGCCACTTCTTCCTCTCCCTCACATATGCAAACTATCCACGGCAGGGTGGGTGTAGCTCTCACACCCATCAAACTCTTAAAGCCTGCCCCATGGCCACTTGAGGCTTTGTGGGGACACACAGATTCAAAGCATAACAATATTGCAAAGTTTCTCTGGTGTGAGAAATTGTAAGTATAAGTAAGGACCCAAATGTATAGTAGACTTTGGGAAATGAAAAAGAAAGTGTTCAAATGAGAAGGGAACAAGGGGAGGGGGTGGGGGAAAGGAACGAAGCAGCACAAAAACTAATAGAAGGAAAGACATAGAAACAAAGTTCTGTAAAAAAAAAAAAAAAAAAAAAAACAGAGGAAGAGGGATTCAAAGGAGGGGAAGGGAATGGAGAAAAAAATAATCAGCAAGATATATCAGGCAGAGGTAGAAATTCCCTATGCTGAATGTTATCCTATGTGTATCTAAAATGTACCAATGAAATTAAAAAGTCAAGCATACAAAAAAGCTAGCGACTGCGTATCATCCTGCTTTTGTATTCTGGTGGATGGTCTACTTGCACCACTCATTTATAAGGTCATGAAATATACCAGAGTTAGTGGTAAAAACTTTGTGCCTCTGAATTGTAAGAGTGATTTTATTTCCTTTTGTAGTTCTTCTGAAATTATGTGAGTAGAACTTACCTATCTTCACTCTCCAGTACTTGGAAATCCTAAATACTTTTTCTTGGAAGATTTCAGATAGAAGAATCTGAAAACAGTTCAGAAGAGCTACACATATTGGGTGGATGATTTTCTAGAAGCATTTTATTTTTATTTACACTTGGATCACAAACGTTTAGAAGATTAATAGTAGCTTCTTCAATGGGAAGAAAATTATTTTTATTAGAATTTCAGGCCATAGGTACGGGCAGAGATGAACCTGATTCTTATTAAAGAATGTTTTATTGCACTCTAAGAAGACACCAATTTTTTTTTAAATTTCACTACAATTTTCTTTCAAATGGCCTTAAAGTAAAAACCTAAAGAAGCAGTATCATTATCTCCAGGATCTTTTCAGAGAAGACAATTTGTTCCCCTCTCTGACCCTTAATGGATGATTCTTTATGAAGAACAAAGGCTGAATATGTATGGGGGATTTTCCAGAGAAAGACTAGGTTTTATTACTGAATTCCAATGTGGAAAGTTGTGGAGAAAAATAATGATCAAACCAAAGAAGCTCCCTTTCTTCTTAGTATTTTATAATCACATAGTCTACCAACAATTAAAAGGATCTTAGGTTTTGAAACTCTCAGAACTTCCACAAATGAGAAAAGATGTTGTAAGATTTTCACAGCGATGGCATAATTGCAGCAGACTGGAAAAGGGTGAGCAGCCTTGTAAACTGTGAGGAGGTAGCTCTGAAAATGGATGTTTTGTTAGTGTGACTCAGTGGCCTTACCAGATCCATGTAGCCCAGAGTTAGCATTTTTCTCCCATAGTTTCAAAAGTTGTACAGTGAAGGAAGAAAAAAGCTTTAGAGTAAAGCAAACTTGCTTCAGTTTTAACAAATTTCTAAGTACCTCCATATATCCCTTTACTCATGTTTCAAATGGGAACAGAAATTAAAGAGGTGTAAGGAAGTACGATGTCTGTCAGAGTTCATCAAACTTAGTAGTCTGAACACTTGGAATTGGTGTTCCTATGAGTTTGGTTTCTATTGAATTCATTAATGCAGCTCATGGGAAGCTTTGTTTTCTCCACACACACATAAAACACCTTCAGGAATTAAACAGAAACTGTCATCCTTTTAAAAACTACAACAGATAAAGAAAAGTAAATATAACTTGTTTACAAGTAGCTGTGTCAGGCAATTATTCTTATTGTTACTTTATTAGTGTATTCTTAACACATAATAATTATATTCAGTTTTAGGAATTGATATATATCATAACATGGTCATTTTTTATTCCCTTTTTCCCTTTCCTCTCCTCTTTTTCATTCCTCCTGTTTTCTATCATCGTTCTTCTATTTTGTTCTAAATTACTTATATTTTGTGTTTCTCATATAAAAGAAGCCACAGGATATTTAATGTTCTCTGCCTGATTTTATTTCAGTTATCACTACTGTCTCAAGACTCATCTATTTTGCTTCAAATGACTCAAATTGATCTTCTTTATTGTTGAACAATACACACACACACACACACACACACACACACACACACACAGTGTTTTCTTTGTTACTGGGCATCTAGACTCTTTCCATAACTTACTTGTAATGATTTAGGATGCTATAAATATGGATATGCATTCATTGCTGTAAGTAATGACTTTAATTCTTTTGGAAGTTACCCCCAAAAAAGTATGGCTGTGTCAAATTCGAAGTCAAAGCTTAGCCTGCCACCTGAATCTGTCAGATCTTACTTTGCTCCCTTATGTAATGAAAGAAATTTCTACCTGGCAGTTTAAAGAGGTAAACTATTCAAAAGTGCCTAGAACACATAAATGCTTAGTAAAAGTCCACTATGGAAAAAAAATCAAGAAAATTAATTATAACTAAATAAAAATGAAAAATACTTATTCTTCTGATACAGTTTTAGTATAGAATGAACAAAATGCATGAAGAGTGTTGTCCTTTCCTTGTTTTCATATTTTTCTGTGTAACAGAGATCTTGCAAGAAATAATTTTTCTCAAGTATTATGTTGCAAATGTCTTTACCAGTTAATTTGCTGTACCCCAATAAGTGAGCAAATTCTTTCACAAGTCTTTGAAACAATGAAATGCATCTAAATAGGTTATATTTCTTTTTTCTGTCACTACACACAAGTCCTGATTTGTTCTTATCTATGACTTATTACTTTCCTACCTGCTTGCTTACCTGGTTTCTTTTCCTTTCTTTCTTTCTTTCTTTCTTTCTTTCTTTCTTTCTTTCTTTCTTTCTTTCTTTCTTTCTTTCTTTCTATTCTCTTTCTCTCTTTCATTAATGCTGGGGATTGAACCTAAGACCTTGTACATGTTAGGCAAGCACTATAGCATATACCCCATCTTGTATTTAAAATTCTAACTAACGTTTACTATGACATTCTTGTATGTTTCAGGAAGGAAAACTATGTATATCTCCAATGGCAAATCTATGGTTGTTGTCAATTTAAAGGCACCTTGTGTGGTTATCCATTTTGAAGTCTGAAAGAAGCAGACCCAATCATTGCACAATGCTTTTCATTCTTACATTAAGGATAATATTGTAAGAATCACCCGTTAAGAATAATATTGTAAGACAATATTATCTGTATCATACTTCACTCACAGTGTAGTTGACTCTAAACTTTGAGGGAAAAATAAAGGAACACAGTATCATTTTTAATAATAAAATAAAAGCCAAGAAAGAAGAGATACTAGCAAAGAAACAGTAAATTTTTTATTTACTAGATTTATTTACATTTTGTCATTTCCTTCTAGCCATGTTTTGTTTTATTTTGTATCCCCTTGTTCTGTTTATGAAAGCAGAAAAGACACTATATCACATCCCGTCTCATCTTTTTTTTTTTTTTTTTTTTTTTTTTTTTTTTTTTTTTGGTTTTTCTCCGGTACCAGGGACCGAACTCACGACCTTGCGCTTGCCAGGCAGGCGCTTTGCCGCTGAGCTAAATCCCCAGCCCCCCGTCTCATCTTTTAATCACTTTTCCCCAATTCATTGCCCTGGTTGCTTACAGCAGTAAACTTGCTTATCTTTGACTTATATTTGAATCCCTACTCCAGGGCTACTGCAGACATCTGAAAAGGGACCATTCACACAGTTTCTGTAGGTCCAAAACTACTTAAATAAATATAAAGTCAAATACAATTATTATCATCAAGCAAATTTACAAATAATTTACAAAGCATCATTCTCAAGGATACCTGACCTGATTCATTGATATACATGTTTAGTGACCCTAAATATTTAGTGTCAAATAGCCCTGGTTTTAAATTTCTATAATAATTCACAGGGGTTGGCAAGCTCATTTTCTTTAATAACCTGAAATTTAATTTTAGACAAGCAAAACAAAGATGAGTTCTAGAACTGTTTTTTCTGGAAACTAAATTTCAGATGTCCCAGAAGTGGTAAGGTTACCACTGATCTTCAGGTTTGGCGATTAGCTCTTCTGCCTGTCTTCCCTATGGATAAGAAGGTGTGGAGGCAGTGATATTACACAGGATACAAATGATTTGTGCCAAGATTTCAAGACTGTCTCATACGTTTTAGGTTTTCTTCCTTCACACTTAATCTCAATTTATTTTCTTTCAATGCAGAGACACTTCGGCACATAGACTGATGCCAGTATGAAAGTGGGACTGTAAATATCATTCTTTCCATGTTTCACTTTTTCTCTATGTATTTGTGATAATCCTGAGAGGAAGTGATTATACAGAATGTCTACCTTATTACACTTACTGCTTTTCAACATAGCAACTCTTAGATCTTTTGCAAAAGGAAGGAGGAACCAAGAAATGGAGGGCAGAGGGAGAAGAGGATAAAAAAGAATTAAGATGTGTTCTGTGCTGTACCAGTTCCCCACAAGGAAATATGCACTGAAAATATGTACTAATAAAAATAATTGAAAATAAAGACTTGGAAAAACATCCAAAACACTCATAAGGGGCTGGGGATTTAGCTCAGCGGCAAAAGCACCTGCCTGGCAAGCGCAAGGTCATGGGTTCGGTTCCCGGTACCGGAGAAAAACCAAAAAAAAAAAAAAAAAAAAAAAAAAACCAACCAAACAAACAAAAAAAACAGAACACTCATAAAATGGTTTTAAATACCAGTTTGGAAGTAAATTCATTTGTAGACATTCAGTTTTCCCCAAAGGGGAAATTGCCTGGAACGTATGGAGATTTTTTTAAGATGACAGCTGTGATGGTCTGGTTGCTGAAGTCTTCTAGAAATGATCAGGATAGTGTGCAACTTTCCTATTTTTGCTCTTCTGAGAAAGGAAATGCAGAAATCTGTGTCTTACAACACGGCAGTAGAAACACTTGGATGTGTTTGCTGAGGCAGCAAGATCTTTTGCTCAGCTGTAGGTATCTGCTATTTTCCCTAAATGAACTCAACTGTAGATCTAAGAATTCCTAAAAGTTCACTTGCATGTCTGCTTCACTTATAACTTTACATTAAATTTTCTCAATTTTGGTGCTGGTGACATCCTGAGCTAGAATATTCTTTATGGGAAAAGGGGACCCTGTGCATTGTAGGGTACTTTGTATTCATCGTTGGTCTCTACTCACAACATGGGAATAAGCTGCCCCTACTTCCTGACTCTCCCTCAATTACAAAAACCAAAAATGTCTCCAGACATTGCTAAATGACCCTGGGAGGCCAATAGTCCTTGGTTAAGAACTATTGCAGAAAAATCTTACAAAATAATAATATGTCCAGGGCTCAAGGCATTAGTTATCTCCTGTGTTTTGTAACTCTTGCAACATAGCCTATGGGTCTGACTATTTGAAAAGTCACTTTAATGTGGAGGCTGCCTCTTCTTTATTGATGGAAAGCACTGCTTGTCCCATCCTCATCACCCCTAAGATTTTAGATCTTTGTCCAGGCTGAATATGTTGGTGGGTCACCATGATGTTTGATAATGTGACTGTTTTTAAATGTATGTACTGGGCAGTATGATCTTATGTGCAGCTGTCTGCCATATTAGCTGATAAGTGGATCGTTTGCACAGAGCTTTCATCTTTCTTTCCCAACACCTTATTTTTCTTCCTTCATTCTATTTCTATATTGATCTCAGTAAGAGTGTTCACTCAGCGAAGCAGTGAGAAAAGCAAGCTATTGACAACTAAGCCACAGGTCTGAATGATACTTAAGGCAAATAAGAGGATGCAATGGCATCTCTGTAAAATATTTCTTAAAGTCATACTCATTTGAGAGGATTATAGCATATACAAGACCTCCAGATCTTGGGCAGTCTCACTACGATCTGTGCAAATTCTGAGTGTTTATTCAGGAACATGGAACGCATTTCAGTAGAAGAAAGCATGCTGACTTAATGCAACAGCTATCTCTGGGCCAAATTCTGTTCTTTATAATTTTCCAAGTGTTAGATTACATTTATATTTGAAATAGAAAGTATGTGAACATAGATTTTCACCAATAGATTATTTCATTTTTCTGAGTTTGGGAGATTTTACTTGCTGAAGTAGATGTCTCTGAATTTTATTTCTTTTATGAAACTCCCAAAAGTTGAAATTCCCATTAAAATATATGTAACAAAGGTTTGACACCTGAAAATGACAGTCATGTTTCCTTTCCTTGGTATTTCTGTTCAGATACTGCCAAGCAAGTATTGAAATTTTTCCTGCTTCCATGATCTTAAATATTTGTAAGTATTAAATAGAATAAGACAAAATTATTTTGTTACTTCAGTCTCTCCGGAGAGCTGTGCTATTTATTATACAGAATACTCACTAACTGAAATAGTCAAGTGTAAATTCTTTATGAATCCATATTTTGTTCAAAAATTGAATTCTCATCACCTAATTCTCTTCATTAATAACTGTCTCATCTATGAAGGGAAACTAAATATAAGGAAAGAATTTTTAAAAGTTTATTATATTCAGGTGCTTGATTTCTTAATCATATTCAAGCATACCTGAAACCATATGTTGAATAAACTTATGCTTGACTAAAAACCAAACCCATTCATTCAAAATTTGACAAATATTTTTGGTTGTTTACTATGTACCAGGAAGTGTTCCAAGAGTCCAGAGTATAAAAATAAAACATAGAGAGAGTTCTCACCTTCATGGAATTTACATTTTACATTAGGTTAAGGGGAGACAATGAGAAAGCCAACTAATGAAGAACAAAATTTATTTAGACAGTGATAAGTCCTATTTAAAATGAAGAAGATAATTGGGTAGGAAGTAGGGACCAAAACATTGAGGAGATCTTGGACTTAGTTACCAGAGCCTGACTTCCTGGGGAGGTGGCATTTGGTCTGAGACATAATAGAGGTCATCCAAACATGTGAATATAGGGAAGGATGTTTCACATGAAGAAAACTGCAATCAGAAAGGTCCTTGGTTATGGGGCATTGTCTCCACATGTCTTGAATCTAGGCAATAAGCTAGGCAATGAACTGCATCCCTTTAAAGATGTGTAGAAACCCTTATCCTCAGTGTGACCATAAGAATGTGGTCATTTGTAGGGCAGGAAGAAAAATCTCACCATAATGCAAAACTAAAACTAATCTTGGTGGCACTTTGATCTTGGGCTTCTGTTGTTTGAGACATTCAGCAGTATGTTATGTAATCTGTGTTAGATAGACTAACGCAAGGAACCAATCTTGGGGTTGGTTAAAATTGAGACCTACTGAAGAATGTCACCCAATGATAAAAAATATTTTATTTATCCTAAATGCAATAAGAGATTTAGAGACATAAATTTGGAATTTATTGGTGGGAAGAAGGTGATTTAAAAGAAACTAAAGTTGAATTTTGTGAGGATAAGATGTAGGTAGAAAAGAGTCAAAGTTCTATGATCAAGACGTAAGATACTGCAACATAAAGTTCCACATATTTAAAATAAAGTTCTGCAAAGCATCTAAAAAAAGATAAAGAAATTAATACTCCCTCCCCTCTTTTTTTGGTACTGGGAATTGAGCTTAGGACCTTATGTTTGCCAGACAGTCACTTGTACCACTGAGCTATATCCTCGGCAAAATTAATACTTTCCAAAGTATTATTTTTACATCAGAGCCAAAGACAGTTCGGATGGTATCATGCCTATGCTTTCTCAAATTTGTGATAGTGTGAAAGACATACCCATTAAATAGAATTGTACTTTCTGCTTTGAATTTTGTTTTATTCTCCCTTGTGCTAGGAATACTGGGCATGATACTGTCCCGAGATGCTGTGTGGTAGTGTTGAGTTGCAGCTCCCAGTCAGTCATGGGATCGTGTGGATGAACAATTTATGTTGTTCAGTTTACTGTGTGTCTAAACTGGATGTGGTAGGTTAGGTGTACTAACTTACTTTCAATTTGTGATATTTTCTACTTAATAGAGATTTTGAAAAAATTCTTTCACTTAATTTTTTTGTTCTTTGAAATTAAAAAATATTATGATATTTTCAACTTGCAATGGGCCTATTAGAAGATAACACAATTGTAAACTGAGGAGCACCTTCACAAGAAAAAAATACACAGTTAACCAATTACTCAGCAGCACGTGAACCATTCTCCAAAGTAGCCTACATGTCAGTCCGTAAAACATGCTTACATAAATTTAAAAAAAACTGAAATTATAACGTGCATACTGTCAGATCATAGTATAATGAAACTATAAATGCTTTGCAAACAAAAGCACAGAAATTATGGCAAAGTATGGGAATCAAACAAAACTGTCTTGAATAATCAACAGGTCACAGAAGTCAACTAATAAATTAGACAGCTCCTTGAATGAATTGATAATGTCAGTACAACATATCAGAATTTATGAGACAAAGTGAAAGCATTCCTGAGAGGGAAGTCTATAGATGTGAATGTCCACATCAGAAAAACAGAGCAAGCTCAAATAAATGACCTAGTGGTCCTATAAGACACCTTAAGATCATACAAAAAAAAGAACAGTTCAAATCCAAAACTAGTATTATGAAGGATATTATAAAGATCAGAGGAGAAATAAATGAAAAGTCAATGAAAAGAAAAACTAGTTCTTTGAAAGGATAAACAAAATTGACAAACCCTCAGCCAGTTTTACTATAAAGGGAAGGAAAGAACAAAATCAACACAATTACAAATGAAAAAAGGTGAAATCATGACAAATAGTGCCAAAATCCAGATTATTAATTATTAATCCAGATTAACTATTTTGAGAATTTGCATTCCAACAAACTGGAAAATCTGGAAGAAGTACGTAGATCCCTATGTCAATATGAATTACCAACACTTAACCAAGAAGATACTAAAAGTCTGAGTAATCTAATAATAATCAATGAACTTGAAGAAGGAAAAAAAACCAAGCAAGCAAGCAAAAAAGTGATATCAACTGAGAAAAGCCCAAGATTCTATGGGTTCATTCCTGAATCTGCAGGAGCCTCAGGGAAGACCTAATGCCAATATTCTCCAACTCTTCACAAAATTGGAAGGGAAATGCTACTTCTAAAATTATTCTGGAAGTATTGCTTGTATCGTTCTTATGCTGTTTTGTAAATGGATGTCTGTTTGTTAATACATTTTCCTTCTTTTATTTTTAAAATAAATTTTTAAAAAAGCAAAAAAAATTATTCTGGAAAATTAGCATTACCCTAGTTTCAGAACAAGAAAATACAACAATGGAGAGAGAGACAGAGAGACAGAGAGAGAGAGAGAGAGAGAGACAGAGAGAGACAGAGAGAGACAGAGAGAGACAGAGAGAGACAGAGAGAGAGAGAGAGAAGACAGAGAAACAGAGAGATACAGAGAGACAGAGGGAGAGGAACTACAGGCCAATCTCTTTAATGAAAATAGGTTAAGAAATTCACAATAAGATGCTGGGAAACAAAATGTACCAAATCATCAAAAAGATCATAAGCCATGATCAAGTAGGCTTCATCCCAGGGATGAAGGGGTGGTTGAACATAAGCAAATCAGTAAATGTAATACATCATGTAAACCAAAGTTACAACAAAAATCATGTGATCACTTCAATAGATGCAGGAAAAGCTTTTGACAATATACAATGTCTACTCATGTTTTAACTCCTGAGAAAATAGGTAAAGAAGGACCTTATTTCAATCTCATAAAAACCATTAATGACAGACCAAATGCCAACATCATATTAAATGGGAAAAAGCTGAAAACTTTCCCTTTAAAATCAGTAACAAGACAAACATGCCCACTAACACCATACTGTTCAATATAATACTCAAAACATTAGCCAAAGCAATCAGGCAAGAGAAAGAAATAAAGGGGAGATGTATAGGAAAGGAAGGAGAAAATTTATTATTTGCAGAACATATGGTCCTATCCATAGGGGTTCCAAAAAGTTCCACCCAGAGACTCCTAAATCAATCAAATTCAGTAGTGCAGCAGGACACAAAATTGACACACAGAAACAGTTCCTTTACACCAATAATTAACTCACTGAGAAATAACTTAAGAAAACAATACCACCCAGAAAAACTAAATGCCTAAGTGGAAGACACAGTGAAAACAACAGTGCTCTAGAAAAAGGGTCCACAGAGGGCAAAATTGGAAAGGTCTCCCCTATTCTTGGGCAGATAGGACCAGTGCTGTCAAAATGTCCATATTTCCAAAACTTGCATACAAATTTAATGCACTCTCAATCAAAACACCAGTAGCATTCCCCAGAGACCTAGACTTAAAAATTCTAAAATATATATAGAACCCAAAGAATAGTGGAATAGCAAAAGCAGTTGTAGACAACATGGGCAAAGCAGGAGGCAGGGCAACCCAGACATCATCTTTTACTACAAAGCTACAGTGATTAAAAAAAAAAAAAAGATGAAAGTAGAGTAATGGCACAAAAACAGACATGTGGAATGATGGAACAGAATAAAGGATGCGGAAACAACTCTGGGCACATTCACCTCTCGGATCTTTGACAAAGGGGCCAAAAGACATATGCTGGAGGGAAAATAGCCTCTTTTACGAGTGGAGCTAGGAAAACTGGCTCTCCAGATGCAAAAGATTGAATTTAAACCCATATCTCTTTTCATTTACTAAACTAAAATCAAAATGGATCAAAGGGATAAAGGTTTAAAAAAAGAAACAATCTGCTGCAAGATAAAATAGATAAAACTCTTGAAGACAGAAGCATAGGCAAGGACTTCCTGAACAGAAGCCCAGTTGCAAAGGAAGTAATGCCAAGAACAAATGAATAGGATCATGTCAAATTACAAATCTCCTTCACAGCGATGCAAACAACCAAGGGAGTTCACAATTCTGGATGCAAAACAAGTTGGATGAGAACCAAATCAAATTCAGTGATTAGGTTCCATGTTGACCTTACAGGTCAAGTTGACTGAGTTCTTGTCTTGCTCAATTTACAAACAGAATCAGAATTGAGTTCGTGAAACTAGGCAAAACTGTGTCTTCCCAAAACAATTAAAATATCATACTACAGTGATACATGCATACCCATTTTTGTACCAGCATAGCTCACAGTACCTAAACCTTGGAAGTGGCCTATATGTTCATGAACAAATGGATGGATAAAGCATATGTGGCATGGTTGGGGCTATAGCTCAATGGCACAGCACCGACCTGGCAAGCACCAAGTCCTGAGTTTGAATCCCGGTGTCAAAATAAAAGGAATATGTGGTGTTTATGCACAACGGAATACTACTTTGCTATGGAGAAGGATAAACTTGAGTCATTTGTAGAAAACTGGATTAACCTCAAGGCCATAATTCAAGTGAAATAAATGAGATGCACAAGCTTGCACACTGCATGTTATCTTCTATATGAGAAACCTCAAGGACAAGTAATTAAAGAGCAACATAAAAGGTAGACAGCAGAGAACAGAGAGGTAGATCTTTTGTAACAGTGATGGAGGACGGGGGAAGGAGGGTGCAAGGGAATGTCAAAAAGAATTTAGATGTGTTATGTCCGTATACCAGCTCCCATGAGGAATGTGATCACTCTGTACTGCAAGCATGCACAAATTAAACTAAAATATTTTTAAGTATATGTAAAATAAAAGGAAATAAAATCATAGAAAACAGAACTTGCAAAATAAACATTAGAGATAGAAAAAATAAGCAATTTCAAACAAAGGCAAAGCTTGGCCAGTTTAGTGGCCAAAGCTTGGGCAGTTTATACAACATCAGTAACATAGTGTGGGATTATAAATGCAAGTTGTGAAATGAATATACGTGACCCCATGCTGATACAAATGATGGAAAAAAAATGGAGGAGAAGAAACAAAGCTTTTGCAAAGTAATTCCAACTAGCACAGGGAGGTACTTTCCTCCAGGTATAGAAAGTGAGTCTTGCTAACTTCTTTTCAAACGACATGGGAGGAAAGGAGGAATATTAACTGCACATTGGAGAAAGCTCAGAATCACTTCTTTGGGTGGTTAATGTAAACATTGCTGGTGATGTCATATGGATACTATGCAGAGCTTTTTTTTTTTTTTTAATCTCTGTGACATTCTTTCTAAAACCTGTACAGCTCCTGTCTAATCAGAAGGAAGACATAAGACAAATCCAAATTCTATTTGGTGACTCATTCTTAAAACTTGCAAGGTATCAAAAACTAGAAAACACTAAGAAGCTGTTGCAGGTCAGACAAGACTAAGGAGACCTGACAATTGAAAGTAATGTGGAATCTTGGATGAGATCACGGAACAGAAAACTAGTTCACTAATAGAAACCAAAACAAAACCTGGTGAAACGTGAGTATGGTTTGCTGTTTACTTAGTGGTAATTCTCCAATATCAGTTTTTTAGGTTCCCATACATACACTAATGTACAGGAGCTCCTTATATTACCTCTGCAACTTTTCTGATAATCTAAAGTGTTTTTAAAAATTATTTTATAATGTAAGTAAAAACATAAAATTTAATCCAGGCATGGTGGCACACAGCTGCAATCCCAGCACTTGGGAGGCTGAGGCAGGAGGATCATTGTGAGTTTGAGACCAGCCTGGGCTACAAAGTGAGCTCAAGTCCAGCCTGAACTACATAGTGAGACCCTGTCTCAAAAAGACTAGAAAAAATTTATATATGTATGTATATATATATATATATATGTATGAATAATTTACTCCCAAGAGTAAATATAATAAAATGTGCAGGAGAAAAATTTTAACTGTATTATAAGATCTTTATCTTTTAAGAAGAACCAAATGAATAAAATAATATAAAAAGTTCATCCATGAAAAGAAATAATAGTATAAAGATGTCATTTCTTCCAAAATGTCATTAATAATAGCAAGAAATATCATTATCTTGTCAAATTACTGACTTTTAAGTAATTTTTGTCAAAGGATGGCTAAGGAATTTAAATGAAAATGATTAATTGCAAGTTTCTTTTAATAAAGGTCTAATATACTGGTCACTATAACTATGGATACCATATTTTTTATTTTATTTTAAAAATAAAAGGAGGAAAACATTAACATACAGACAACCTTTTACAAAATAGCAAAAGAACCCTACACACAATACACAGTTACAAACAAAGTGGTAGGGAATTAACAATGCTTGTTGTATTACATACTGATATTTTCAAAGTGGTTTCTCATGAAAACAGACAGAGACATGCAATATTGGTCACTATAATTATATTTAAACATCACCATTTATGTATTCATTTCCTGCCCTAAATACTTCATGTTCTGGGTGCTTTGGAGAAATGTTGTTCAGGCAGGAACACAGTTGTTTGCAAAATTATTGCTTCATGCTAATAGCTACCCTCAGTATTATCTGAAAGGTAAATATAATGAAGAGTACAGGAAAATAATTTTTTCCTTCCACCTTAGGGTCAGGGCTGAGGCCCTATGTTAGCTTTCCATTATCAAGATACCTGAGATGGTAACCTGTAAAAAGAAAATGGTTTTTCTGACCTGTATATCCCAACCCATGATAAATTGCTTCCAGAGCTTGGGCCTGTGGCAAGGCTACACATCATGGCAAGAGCAGGTGGTGGAACGGAAACACGCATCTCATTTCCAGGTAGTAAAAGTGAGCAAAGACGAGGTCAAGATTCCACAGTTCCTTTCAAGGACACAACCCCAATGACAGAAAGTCCTCCTGCTCGCTCACCACCTACAGGCTCCACCATCTCCAAAAGTGATGATCTGAGGACCAACCCTTTGACCTATAGGCTAAAAATGCTTCAAATATTTAAAATCTTCAAATATTTAAAATCCTACTATTGATCAATAAAGATAAATTGAATTTCCAAAGTAAATTTTTTACTAGAATAAACTCTTACTTTTCTAATTCCTCACCTCTCCTTTGTATAAGGTGGATGTAGCTCCTACATGTCTAGGTAGAGGCTATGCAAAGCACAATGAGGGATTTAGACTATAATAAGACCCTACAACAAGACAAATAAACAAAAGAAAAGCATGAATTTACCTAATGCAAATTTTACAGGATGTAGGGGCCTTTAGAAGAGAAGGGAGATGCAAAGAAATCGGTAAACCTAAGTATTTTTCTCAGGTTTGCCATTTGATGAAGTAGTGGAAATCATGGTAAAGAATGAACGAATGGGATGCAATAAAGTAGGGGAAATTGGGCAAGGGTCTTATGCCCAGCTTGCAGAGATCAGAGCCCACTGCACACCCCCCCCAGGTCTTATGACCTCCTTCAGGGAAGACAGACGAACAGGTCAGAGAGATCTTTCCCCAGCAGTTTTCTCCAGTGGCAAAATGCGATATTTTGTGGTCACATGTCCTAAACCCTACTATTGATCAATAAAGATAAATTGAATTTCCAAAGTAAATTTTTTACTAGAATAAACTCTTACTTTTCTAATTCCTCACCTCTCCTTTGTATAAGGTGGATGTAGCTCCTACATGTCTAGGTAGAGGCTATGCAAAGCACAATGAGGGAAAATCAAAGGAAGGGAGGATTTTGTGAATTATATCTCCACAAAACTGCTTTTAGAAGGCAATTAGAGGGATATATGCTGTATGCTGTCTTGAAATAACGGTAAGAAGTTAAGGTCTTCTCTGCTACTCATTTGACCCTTACAACAACCTCAAGAAACCGTGATAATTATTACTATTTTATGGGTTAGAAAACAGACTTTAAAAGATTATTCAATATGTGAAAATGTATGGAGCTATTAATGGTGAAATGAGGATCAGAATTCACATTCGTTTGAAAACCTCTCCTTCATTCTCAGAATTCACAGTGTGATAAGAAACTTCCCTTGGTAGGGGTAAGAAACAAGTGCTAAGCATTTATTTCAAAGACTTTGGCATTCAGCAAGCCTGTTTGTTTAGGGTGAAAAAGGAATCATTCCCATTTTCTTTTGATAATAAATCCTTAAGTCGTGCAAGCTTTAAATACAGATGCTTTGGAATTCAGTGGAACTGTGTTTTCCTATTTTAAAAACCAAGTTTGACTGCAAGCCAAGTAATTTCTGGAAAGGAGAGGACCTACCATGTTGGGATAGGTCCGAACTGGCACAAAGAAAGGGATAGGTTCAGAGGGAATATAATAACAGGGAGAGAGAGAATAAAAATGGCTCCATTCTCTGCTCTTTCTAATCAAGGGCCCTGATAAAAGACACAGACACAGAGCAAGAGCATTCCAAGGTTGAATCACACGATCAAACCTTATTTCCAAACCTGCTATCATTTAAAATGTAGGCTCAGAAAAACAGGCAACCAACAATCAAACACATTCTCTTATCGTGGGCCAAATTTTGAGCTGAACTACAACAGAATATTTCCTAGAAGCTTATTAAATATTTGGCAAACATATTCTTTTATTTATCATAAAATTATTTTCAAGTTCTTGCATCTTCAATGATACCAATAGGTTTAACTAAAGAGGCAAATGGGGGTGTTAATAAAGGTTATTCAAAGATACTAATGTGAGACACAGGGTAAGACCACCGTAAACACTTTTTTTGTATTATTACAGGTGCTCACTCTGATGGCTTGCGCTCATTCCTTTGATCTCCAGTGTTGAAAACTGCTCTGTTCCATTTCAAAGGAGTGCCCTGTGCACCAGTCACTGTCACCGCCCTTTAAATAAAACCAGCAACAGACCTCACAGATAGAATTCTTCCACGGGTCGTCCACAAAGAGGTAAATGGCGAAGGCTTTCTCATCAGTTCCAAGTACTTCTTTCAATAGAAAGGAGTTAAAAAATTATTAGTTAATACTGCCGTCTGCTCTTGTTACTAATAAAGTTTAGAGTCTGGGCCTCAATCACAAAGTATTTTGCCAATGCCATTTATTTTCAGCTATTTTAAGGAATAAAAAATTATGCTTAGATAGACATTGTAAAAAAAATTGTTCTTGATGTTGGCCTATGGCTTTGCCGCTGATGATAATAACACTGCTCTCTGAAATTCAAAAACTAGTTTCAGATAAGGATGCTGGAGGGGAGCCAGGATCAGCGGGAGGAGGATTTCGAGTTTTCGAAGGGATTCTTTTTTCTCCACAGGCACACATTTTGAAACTTGGGGCCAAGACCATGCCTAATTTTGAGGTAAAGAGAAGGCACTTTGCCATCACGAGTGACAGAATGATTGCAGCTGGCCCTAGTGAGGGTAGCAAGTGGGTGCCGTTGTGCTATATGCAATTCTGTAATCGTCTAAGACTAAGTTAAGGAAAGTAGTATTGTAGACTGCAATGATCTTAGGGTTTCTAATCAGAAGTCAAGGGATAGAAGCCAACATTTACCATTTCATAATTGGCGACCCCTGAACAATCCAATCCATACCTCACAGCCTTAGTTTTCCCATCTCTTATCTGAGACTCAGAATGGTGGTACATGTCAATGAACAGTGATTTAATACTTTGGAGAACAGTTTTTGAGGGGCAACGTCCTACAGAGATGCTGCATAGAGTAATGACTCAGCCGCAAGAGCTGACAGTAGGGAATATGAGTGACTATTACAGGGAGGTGATCAATAATGCAATATGGAAAAGTGAAATACCTGTGTGCATTTATTTTCCATTGATGTAAAATAAATCATAACAAACCTAATGGCTCAAAGCAACACACAGTTATCATTTTACAGCTTCAGTGGGTCAGAAGTCCAGGTGTGGCTGAGGTAGAAAGGATATGTCTGTGAACAAAATCCTCAGCCAGATAAATAAGAAAAAGAAAAAGAAATCCGGCCATTTGTAACAACATGGATGGAACTTCAGACTGAATATCACATGATCTCAATTACATGTGCATTCCAAAACGTCAAACTCACAGAGACAGAGAGGGGACTGTTGGTTTTCAGGGATTGAGGGGTAAGAGGAGATATATATCAAAGGTAACAAACATTCAGATATAAAACCAGTAATGCAGATCTGGTGTAGAGCATAGTGATCATACATAATAATATTGCATTGTATACTTCAAATTTGATAAGAGTGTAGATTTTATCCCTCATACAGTTGTAATTGTGGGAGGTGATAAATGTATAACTAACTTGATAATGCAATCATTTTCTAATATATACCTATACTTTGAATTTATATGATCATTATATAGATTTCTCAGTTATATCTCCATAAAAGTGGAAAAAGGTGATGATAAATTACAATAATAAAAAGGTGTGAGCCATGACAGGCTCCATTTGGAAACTTGACAAAAATGTTCATACTAGCACACCCAATCAGGTTCCTACCAGAAAGCGTCATTTTCTAGTTGTAAGACTGAGTCCTTGATATTTTGCTGGTTGTCAATCCCAGCCATTTTCTGCCCCAAGAGGCTTCCCAGGGTTTGATCCACGTAGTCTTGCACTCCAGCCCCTTTCTGGGGCAGTTTGATCCTTCAAAGTCATCAAGAAAAAAATCTCTGCCATGACCCACCCAGAAGAGCTGTCTCATATCACTCAGCATAATCATGGGAATCATGTAATCATGACATCATCACCTTTACTTTATTTATTGGTACCACAATAGAAGTAACATCCACCATTTCGCATTTTCTATTGTTAGAAGTAAAATTGCAGGTTGAGTACACATTCGAAGACAACGGATTTCACAAAAGTATAGACAACTAGAGTCATGTCATGAAGGCCTCCTTTAAGTCTGTCCATTACACCAAACACTTTCTCAAGTCTGGAAGCTCATTGTGCACGTTGGAAATTTTTTCAATTCATAGAACACAGACTTCAAGCATGCTTCCTCCTTTCTTTTAAAAACTAGATTTCATTGAGTCTAGCAAGTAATGTAAGAGTAGAATATGCCACATGTAAAGTAAAATATATTGTGTTCTATCTGTGAACCCAAACTTGTTATCTCACCTTATTATTCTTTTCAATACTGACTGTTGTTCCTTTTAATTTCATTAAGCTTGTTATCTACACTGAATATTGCCACCAGACCTGCATAACTTGTGCTGGTATTTCTGAATCTACTTTGCATTGTTCTCCATCTTCCTCCACGTTCTGGAAGGCTGACCTCTATAGATTGTTGTGTCTCATGTATTCCAGTGATAGCCAGCTGGTAGAAGGTCTAATTAGTAGAGGAGAGAAGAGTGAGGTCCCTTTATCCAACCCCTTGTTCCCTCTCTGTGGAGTCAACTTGGGCTGCCTGTATCTCTCTCCTGAACCCTATCTTATTATCCTGACCATCCCTCTGCATGATTCTCTCCTACTGTGATTCACTAACAGGATTTCTGCCTTGTCTGCTTTGGCCTAGGGATAACAACAATTTAAATGTTACTAGCTCTAGGTTACTTTTCTCTCTCATTGTTGAGACAAAATACCTGATGCCCAAAATTAAGGAAGGAAAGGTTTATTTAGCTCACAGTTTGTGGAGGTTTCAGTCCATACTAGGCTGGCTCCAAGGCAGAGTGGCACATGGCAGAGGGCAACAGTTCATGGTAGTGCATCACAGCAAAAGCAGCAAGAGCAAAAGGGAGGAGCAGCAAGAGCATATGGGGTGGGGGGTGGTCCTCTACACCCAGCTCTCCCTATGGCCTCCTCTTGCACAGGTTAAGGATGAATACAAAGTAAGAACCCAGGTACCCAGCTCAGTCACTTAGTTAATCTTCTAAACTTCTCAAGTTGACACAATGAACAACATCCTGGTAAGCACATGTTCTTTTCACCCCAGGATGTAGAACTGCTGAGTCACTTAGCCAAGCCTCTAGACTCCTCAAGTTCACACAGTGTATCAACCATAACAGTTAGTGTCATGTTTTTGTTCATTATTTTGTTTGTGTAGTTTTTGTAAACTCATCTTATAACTTTACTAGTAGATCCTTTATCAAATCTTCCTTGAATACATTGGGTGTGGCTTTTTTCTTGCTAATATATTTGTCACTTGATACCTCTATTACCTGAAGAGCTAAATGTCTGCCAGTGAAAGGCTTTTTTTTTTTTAATTTTAAAGATAAAAAAAAAGAAATAACAAAGAAGAGAAAAATAAAAACAATACAGAATTTCAAAACAAGATGATAAGAAGTTAGCAACGGTTATTGCATTACATATTGTTATCTTCACTGAAGCTGCTTAGATTACCAGATGTAAGAATGCAAGATTGATCAAATGATTAAAGAGAATAAAAAATAATGAAAAAAAAAACATTAGAAGTGGTACAGAGCTTCACTAATCAAGATGGTAGGAACTCAATAATGGCTGTTATATTTGAATATTGTTGTCTTCAGATTCATTATTCAGATTACCAAATATAAGCATGCAAAACTGATCAAAAATTTTATACTAAAAAAATTGTTGTGGAAGGAACAAAGGCAAAAATGGCCCACCTGAATATGTCCTTTTTCCCACATAATGGTTTCAAGTCTCTTGAGATGCCTTCCTCTACCTCCTCAGTTCTGTGGAACAATGTTTCTAGATTCTGTTCTAGAAGTCTGCAGCTAAGAATCAGCTTGATGTGGAATAGATAAGAGCATTAGTTTTCCACTTTATCTCTGATTCTTAGCCAAGACAGGAAGGGTGAAACATTAAACAAGTTGTGTGAATTTTCAATGTGATCTCACTGTTTGTTTCTGTATTTAACACACCATTCTATAGTATAAAAACCAAAAGATGCAGAAGCCATAGTTATAATATTAAAGAAGAAAAACAATGTTAGAATATAAATACTGGATAAACTAAATTAGTTTTAAAATATCCATTTTGTCAAGAAAATCATTTTCTAAATTTTAATGATAAAAGAAGTAAAACATATTAATGGACAAATGGACATTCTATCAAGAAAATCTAAGGTAATTGTGAGACATTATGTAATAAGCATTCAAGAAAGCATGGAGGGTTGACTTTTGAAGAATAAAGAAAAGAATATCTGGCTGGATAGCCAATGTTGCATGTGAATGAAAATCAAGACATTATGTAGGATTAAATAAATACTATTGAAGCTCAGCACAGCTGGTTTATAAGACTATTTCATTATATTCTGGTGTCAATATTTGTTCATTGGTGGCTGATCTGTGAGATGTTACTGTTGTCTCTCAAACATTTGCTTTAATCAGACAGATATGAGTTATTATAGCTTTAAATAGGAAATAAGGAGCTGCCAGACTTCTGGACTTTGTCTACATCCTCTCTTTTATTAGTTTTGACATTATGGACACAAGATATCCCGAATGCACCAATATATTTGGAGTCTGAAATCCATTTCTAGACATGGAGTCATTTTGTTTGTTTCTTTGCCAGCTCAAGGGCCACAAAGACTTTCTTTCTTTCAGTATTTTTCCTGTACTACTGCAAATATATCAGCCCTACAAGTCTACTCCTCTATAGGAAAGGTAGTCTGAGTTTTAAAGGAGTAAGGTTCTGGATCAGGTAGTAATCAGAGGCACCCTTAGCTTTACACTGTATTTTGTACCCTTGGCTTTATGGACTTTTCCGTGAAGGATTCTAAGTTTCAGATAAGTGTTCCCTCTTGTCTATAAAAGGCCTATTGATATGGTTTCTGTGTAGATGTCCCCCAAAGCCTCATGCAGTCAAGCATGGGGGGTGCTTTTTCAGAGGTGGCTGAATCTAAAATGTGTGACACTGGGATTAACAGTGAATGATTAGTAAATCACTCCACTGATTGTCTTGGCATCAAGACAACCTTCTACTTAGGATTAAGCATGTGAATGCTACACGTGCCCTAGTGTGGGCAGCCTGAATACAATATAAGGGACAGAAAGAATCTTGTCTTCTCTTTCTTGTTGCTTTTGATGTCTTCTACTGTCATGAACACCATGAATGGTGGCCCCTCTGCCACATGACACATTGCCTTGGAACCAGCTGATTATGGACTGAAACCCCTACAAACTGTGGACTAAGTAAACCTTCTTCCTTTAACTTTGAGTGTCAGGTATTTTGCCAGAGGGATGAGAAAGATAACTAAGACACCTATGTATTAGAACCTTTAAGGGATGAAACCTAATTGAAGTGAGCTAAGTAACTGTGGGCTTGCATATGGAGGGGATATTGGGACTCGCACATCTTTTTTCATTGCTCCAAGTTTCCATGAGATGACTAGCTTACTCCACCACATACTCCTTCACGATGTTCTATATCATCACAAGACCATTGTAACAGGGCCATGCAATCACGAGCTAAAAATAAATATAAACTAAACCTTTTTCCTAATCAAGTTGATTTCTTAAGGTATTTTATTACAGTAATGCAAAACTAACATAAATGAATTTTATAGGAAATTCATTTGTCTACTAAGTTACACCAAAGCTCACTTAGTTACTAAGAGTGGTGTACATACACAGCTTTCTCTGTTTATAAACATCTCTAGAGGATATGTACTTTTGAGTCCTGGTTTGGAAGTCACAAGTTCTGGTGGCAGCCATGGCAAAAGTACAGTAAAATTAGGATTGGATCCCTACTTCAGTGGCTTGTGCTCCAGGGCCAGCTCTACCACCAACTGACTGAAGATAACTGATCACTTTACTTCTTTGAAATTCCTTTTCATCTTCTGAAAGGTCAACATGAAAAAGTTTCATGCAAAAATCACTGTTGTCTCTATAGTTTTAAAATTCTCTAATGCATACATTGATTCAAATTTGCCCATGATACATCTAAACTTAATAACTCATTTCCACAAAACTCCCACATTAACTCTTTCCAAACACTGAGTGAACATTTGATCTATTCAAAGAGTTATTAATAACATAAGCAAATAAAAGAGCATAGTCATTGAGATTTTACTTTAAGTGTTTATTCTATAAATATGATCACTACTGTTAAATAATTTGTAATCTACTAAAGAACATGCCATGTTCAAAAATAAATTGGATACATAATAAAAGGTGAAAACAGAAGAAAGAAAACAGAAGAAAGAAAACAAATCTAAAGCCTTAGAATAGTTCTTTGTGTCTAGGAAGTAGTGGTGAGAAATGCAACCATAGCTAGTACAGGACAATTGCTGTGTGCAAGAACCTGGCCCAAGTGATTCTCATAGGTCAAAACAGTACTACTTCCTACCTGTCTGCTATTATTTTCCCCCTTCTACATATTAGAAGAGAGTGATGTAGGTATGACATAATTTTCTCAAGGCCACAGAGTTAGACAGCGGTGGAATTAGAATGCAAATTTTTGCTACTATTTGAGAGTGAACCAATTCCTTTTCAACACTATCAAAATGCTTGATGTACCCCAGAAAACATGAAGTATCATGCACCAAATAGCATTTGCAAAAACTTTACGCATTCTGTACCTGGGTTTTTATAGTTTTTGTTCAAATGTCTTTGGTCCCAAAATTATCTATGTAGTAATCATATGGATGAATTTGTTAATCTCTCAGTACAATTCTTAGGAGTTTGGACTTTATTTGGCTTAATTTCAATGGAAAAATTAGTTTTTCTAGAGAGACAAAGAGACTATTAAGTAAAATTTGAAGGGCTACTGATTTATGGCTGGGATATGAGTGGACTGGCAATAGTTCACTTAGTGGGTTTTTCATAACCCTGAATTAATTAACATTAAATACCACTGATGATGCTGAGCATACAGAAAGGAAAAGGATTAAAGTAAGCTCCTTCATGGAAAAATAAGACAAAACAGCATAAAGATATTTCCTGAGTGTACACTTGTAGAGAGCAGCCTAAGATGCAAGCATTGGAATTTCTGATTGCCTGGAATAGAGGAGGATCAATAAGAGGAAGGGACAAATCAGAGACCGGTGGTGTTTTGGCAAACACTTGAGGTACCAGCAAGATACCCAGCTCTCTGAGTCCAATAGTTAGTTGGAAATTGAAAATAGAATTAAAGGGAAAATGTCACATTTTGAGATACAGATTTAGATATGCTGGCATTGCTAGGAAAAGATGAAGGTAAAAGGGCAGAGGAGAGCAATGGGAGGATTAAGTGAACAGACATGGGGCTGTCTCTGAAGAAAACCTTCACTGACATTGTAGTCAAGATGCAGAGGATAAAAACAGAACTGTGTTCTCAGCAAGAGTGAACAAAAATGTAACCTGAAGTTGCTCTCAGAGACAGCCTCATCTCAAGTAGGTGAAGAAGAGAAATACATTTCCACTCCTCACCCACCTTGTCTATGGGACATATGCTCCAAGACCTCTAATGGATGCCTGAATCAGCAGGAAATACTGAACATTACAAATAGGGTATTTATCTTAGTTACTTGTCTCCTTGCTGAGGCAAAATACCTGACATCCAAAGTTAGAGAAGGAAAGATTTAGTTTCTCACAGTTTGTAGAGGGTTCAGTCCATAATGGCTGCAAGGCAGGGTGGTCTGGCAGATGGGCATCACAGAGAACAGTTCATGATGCCCACAAGGTAGCAAGTGAGTTGGGTGGGGGAGACTCTTTCTGTCCCTTATATTTTATGCAGGCTACCCACCCTAGGGCAGGTGTAGCACTCACACCCTTAATCCTAGCCAGAACTATGCTAAACCAATCAGTGGAGCAATTCGCTAATCACACACCCTTATTTCCAGCATCATGAACTTTAGATTCAGCCACCTCTCAGAAGCCCAACCCCCATAACTACATCGAGCAATGGAGAGCCATTTAGACACAAAGTATAACACTATTTTTTTTATAGTACACAAATTTACTGTTTTTTCTATTTTAAGTAAACACTGATCACACACTTTGACCTACACTTATATAGTTTAAGGTTAAGGTGTGACAGTAAAACTAGTACACATTTCTTTTCTTCACAGTTTCACAGGCAGATTTGCTTTTACTATGGATTTTTCAATCCCAACATACTATTTTTCCCTTTCCTCATTAAATCAAGAATTTTCACTTTTTCACTTACAGAAAATATTGTATGGCTTCTCTTTAACAATGTCTGAATTACCAGCATAACTACTTTTCTTGTGTGGGGTCATCATTGAGCGCAATATTTAAAGATACACGTTGTGATCCCATGACAGTCAACCTGATAACCAAGACAATCACTAAGTAACTCATAGGTGGGTAGTACATACTGTGTGGATACACTGGATAAACAGCAAGATGACTCAAGGATGATACAAGATTTTATCAGAACACTCAGAATGACCCGTAATTTAAAACTTATGAATTATGTATTTCTGGGATATTTTATTTAGTTTTGAACTACAGTGATGATGGGTAAATAAAATCACAGAAAGTAGAACTGCAGAAAGGGGGCTTTATACAGAGGTAATGTTTCAAATATTGCATGGCCAGCACTACTTGCATTTCCAGTGAGCCTATAGTTAAAATTAAAATCAAATAGTTTCATGTTAAAGTGGACGTGAGAGTGGAAAAGAGTTTTGCATCTCTTAATAATCACTTTTTAGATAGCACATCTATAAATCTTTTGAGTTTCTATAAAATAGTAATAAAGTGGTATTTGTAAACACCTGGAAAACAAAGAACATATCTGATCAAAATTATGTGACCCCCAGAGTGTCTTATAGCTTATAGCTTTTTTACACATTCTGACTGGCAGTGCTGACCTCTGCCTGCATCAGGTACTACTTAAGACCAACTATGAAACATTCACAATAAAGTCTGACCTTTTTGAATCACAGGAGTTCTCCTATGGAAATACTTTATCATCAAAAAATTTCATAAAATGTGTTTCCAAGTACATCCTAAAAGCAAAACAAGGAAGGTAAGAAAATAGAAAACTGATTAACTATCAGAAAGGTAAAATTTAAATGGCTCCAGCTTATGGTGAGGATTCAGGGGTGTCTTGTTCTTTGCAACTAGTTTCTTTTTCCTGACTGGGCCTCTGGGAATACAAAAGTGTCCTTCTGTGCAATGGGGACTTAGCTTATTTGTGCATGGGGGTAAGACAGCCTTTCATGAATATAAAACCCCATCATTATCTCATTTTGGTATATTCTGAGATTTTCCTAAACAGATGTCATGGAAAATTCATTGAGAAAGAACATAACTTATTACAAAAGTAACCCACAGATTTTTATCTTTCTCTTTTGCCTTAAAAGTTCAAAGCTAAGAGAAAATGACTTGATTGAGATAAGCCTTATAGGAAAAAGAACCAAAGAGTAATTCACATGGCATCCACTGGATAGTATTAAGTGAATTGTGTTCGATGGAAATTTAAATGCTCTGTGATTGTATTTGGCACTTAAAAGTGTTCCATTTTTAAAGTCTTTAACATTCTCCTTTTGTATGTTCTTTTCTTCACATATCAAGGAGATGTCACTGTGAATAGAAACGTAGCTTTCAATTTATTTTTCCAAGTATCAGGAAGATTTTCTTATAAATGACTGACAGGCAATTGTCCCTGATACTAAAAAGAAATGTTTGCAAATGGTGAACTTAATTCAGAGTATGCCAAAGTATAAGGAAATGGCACTTGCCCACTAATGGGTGAAATCCTTGTCTTTGGTCATCAATGAAGTTCTAGATGAATTTTCCACTTGAATAAAGAAATATTCATAAAGGCCTTTCTCCTGGCAAATAGTTCAGAATGAAACTGCTACCAGAGTCATGGAGGAATAGCTCATCACTTGGGAAATAACCTTAAGACATGCTTCATCTTGGTCTCAATTCTGAAATATGTAGCAAAGGCATCGGAAACCAACTAAGTGTTTTTTTGTTTAGCACGTATTAAAGAAATGCTCTAATCATCATCTCTCTATTAAGATGGATAAAACCAACAATGATGATAGCAATGTCCAGTAATGATGTAAAGCAGGAGCAATTGTCAGATACTGTCCATAGCAAGACTGAATGGCAGTCACTTGGGAAATAGGTTGGCATTTTCTTAATAGAGTAAAAAAGCAGATACATTCTCCATAGAACCCAACAGTTTTACTACTTGGCACGTTCTCATGAAAGTAGAAAATTTAGGGCCTCATAAAAATGCATACATAAATGGTCACAACAATCTTATGTAACTTGCCCAAATCTGGAAACAATCCAGATGCTTTTCAGTTGTCAAATGGATAAACAAATCATCATACATCCATGCAGTTGAATTGGTTTACTAAATAACAGGGATGAATTCCAAATGTATTTTGGTAAGTGAAAGAAGCCAGATGCCAAAGGCTGCATTCATGGCCTGTCAATTTGAATGACATCCTGGACAATGGCAAAATTATAAGAACAGGGATCAATGGCTGCTGGAGTTTCCGAGTAGGGGAGGAGTTAACCACAAAGGAGTTAACCTACAAAGGTGTGGAAGAATTGGGGAGCATTGGTATTGTGCTCCCCATAGAATCCCATAGAATTTTACACTACAAACAATACATTGTACTGTATGTAAATATTAAAATTATATATATACTCATATATATGAAAACACCATAGAGCTCTTGCACAATATTTCTTTTTGAAAATTACTATTGAAATTCAGTAAAATAAACACAAACTAAGGTGTGTAAACATTTCTAAAAACCATAAAGAGAGCTTGATATTAGGAAGAGCAGAACAACACTAGACATGCTTCTTCCTCAAGTGTATTTGTCTGGGACACGGTTCCTTACTGGGGAAATAGATTTTTCTGCGTGCTTGCATTGGTGTCTGATTCTCTTACCTATTTTTTGCTACACATGCCCTCAGTACCTTCAATTGTATTACCTCTTCAACCGACTGATCATCAGTCAGTCACCAAGTCTCAACAGAGAAGGGCTGGTTAACTCACAAATTCAGAAAATAATTATTCAGTATCTACCATGTTCCCAATGCTCTCCTAGGCTTAATGTTACGGATACAACAGCCTAAATGAATACTATGAATTAGCTTAAATGAATAGATTTAATATAAAGTATAGAATAATGTAGAATAATATAGAATAATATAGAATTCAAACTATACCCAGCAATTCATTGTATTTGTAGTAGATTTAATATAAAGTATAGAATAATTTTATAGATTATGATTAGAGTATTTCTTAATTATTAGATTTAATATAAAGTATAGAATAATGTAGAATAATATAGAATAATATAGAATTCAAACTATACCCAGCAATTCATTGGTATTTGTAGTATTTGGTAGTCAAAACTCTTTATCTTGGACTTATTTATCAGTAATTACAAGCATCTAAATTAGGATAAGTTGCAATTAGTAAAGATAAATATGAAAACATAAGAAAGCAATGTCAAAAGAAAAAATAATTGGGGCTAGGGATTTAGCTCAGTGGCAAAGCACCTACCTGGCAAGCACAAGGTCATGAGTTCAACTCCTGGTATTGGAAGAAAAACAAAAAAAAACTAAACAACAAAAAAAAAAAGAAAAAAATTGTACTGGCTTGGTGGCCTCAGTCATTTTCAGTATTGTGGCTCTAACTCATAAATTCAAAGGCACTGCAAACTCTGCAAGTAGAAATCCTGGGAACTAATTAATGTTTTCCATTTAGTTACAATATGTTAGGTAACAAACAGCAATTTTTCTTTTCATCTGAAAGTAATATGCAGAAATTAGAAGCAGTGGTTTCCAAATCCTAGGACACTAGATAAGAACATTTTATCATTTAGGGATGAACTATGAATTTGTAGCCAATAAATTAATAATTATATAATCGATCTGCATGTACTGGGGTTGGTACCCCTCTAGAACTTTGAAAGAGGTTTTTAGTAACAAGATATACTCTTTCTATTGTAGATGAGAGTGTGTCCAGGAATAGATAAAAATATAAAGAGATGTCCTAATTTTTGGCTGTTGCTGTAAAAAATTATTACAGATTTAGTGGCTTAAAACAGCACAAATTTATTAATTTCCATTTCTGGAGGTTATGGTGTGAACTGGGTTCTACTGTAGCAAAAGATGCCCCCCCTTCCAGCCTGTATGCTTGTTTGTTAGTTACCCAGGTATCAGTTCTGGTTACAGTTCCTGTTACTTTTGTTTCTAGAACACTGTGATGCATAATGGAAGAACCAATCCC
The DNA here is from genome assembly GCF_000276665.1 of Chinchilla lanigera. Lineage (NCBI taxonomy): Eukaryota > Metazoa > Chordata > Mammalia > Rodentia > Chinchillidae > Chinchilla > Chinchilla lanigera. The sequence continues at coordinate 2,922,679 of NW_004955478.1, read as the reverse complement.
CAACTGACAAGCCGTTCTGCCTCCATACTTCCTGCTTGCTTATCCCATCGAAACCCTAGAATACCAGAGATAGGGTCCTGACATTTTTAGGAACAACTGATTCCTCTTCAGTGTCCGTCAGACATTAAATACATCTGCCTCCAAATCCTGGGTGTCCTTTCAGTGTTTCTGCTTGCAGTTGAACTACTGGACTAAAATCGAGGATTAGCAGGGCTATGCCCTTTTTGGAGACTTTAGGAGTAATCCTTTTTCTTGCACTTTTGTAGAAGTTCTGTACATTCCTCAGCCCATGCTCACTTTCAGTGCAATAGCAGTAATGGCCACTCAAGCACTCTGGTATTCTTTTGCCTTTCTCTCCTGCACGATAGTAAACACACCTGCATAATCTACATTAATGGGCTAATTTAAATCTTAATTCCATTTGCCATCTCAATTCCCCCGGCCCTGTGATACAATGCGTCCACTGATTTTGGGGATGAGGTCAAAGACATCATTGAGAGTACATTATTCTATCACAAGTGTGAGCCACACCATTAAAAAACTGATTGTCTGTTATAGCTCACAGAATTTTACAAAATGTAAACCCTACCCAGAGGCAAAGTTGAAAATAATGTGTAAGTGTTGATGATCTTCTTAAGGGTTTTCTATGTTATTTGGCACTATCTCCAATATATTGTGCCGACACTTCCGACGTAGGTCTCTTTTCAACATAAACAGGTTAATGTAGAGAGAAAAAAACAGCTTAAAGTTACTAACCTGTTTTCTAGTCCTTCCCAGGCAGCCCATCCTAGATCACTCAAAACAAGATCATTAGCCTCCAGCTTCATCCTGTCCTCCTTTAAAGCCATGTTTAAGGGGTCCATTCACACCTAGGACCAAATCCACGTTTCTTTGCATCATCACTGATCAATTGGTTATTTCAACATCATTCCTCAAGAATGTTTGGAAATTTCAAGCAGAGGTAAAACATAGTTTTCCAGGGCTTATATATGATACCCTAAATGCAATTCCCTGGTTTGGGGAAATTTTTAACAGATTTAGCTTTTTGATCTTCTTTTTTCCAGAAACTGATTTGGGACAACACAAATAAGAATCGTGAATCTCTTACTGTTTTACTTTGTTATAGAAATTCAAGAAAGATGAACACTCTTTAACAAAATCTGAATTATTTAAGTTTATTGTGAATTTCATAATCATATGTCAGTTCTTCTACTCTTAGAGGAGGCCATGCACACACCTCAAAATTATTTTGTATTCATCTAATTTTGTAACACTAAATCAAACCCTTACCAAAGGGTGATTTCATGCTTTAAATAAGATGAAAAATAATTGTGACACTAAGTCAAGGTTATTTAGACATCAGTTTGGAATTTTCCCATCTCTGACCCCATGAGTATTTTTTGTGTGCTAAATATATGTGGATCTGAAACACATAGATTAAAACAAATATTCACTGTTTAGCAGAAGAGGAGAGAACGTAGCAGAGTAGGATAACTGTGAATAGACAAGACTGGTCTGGACCACCAAAGAATACAAGGTTCAGGTGTTTGTTCTGAGTATGACAAATATATGCAATAAATACCCCAAACCTTAGTTAGGCTCATGAAGATTTGGTATAAGGACTATCTTTTCTAGATGGTCTTGAAGTTAGTGTGTCAGTACCAATGTTCCAACCAGTGCTATTTAAGTGAATGTGTGATATCACTTCCTAGAAGGAGGGGATAGGTCCTTCTTCCTTCTTCTCCTTTCTTAAGGAGCTACAGTGAATCAGATTTCACTGAGCTGTACAGAATGACAGAGTAGCAAGATTGAAGTACCTTGAGGCTGTAATGACTGTTTAAGCCACTGATCTATTTTCTATTTCTCGTGGCCAAACCCAGACTAATTAATTCAGTTAATGACTCTGAAACTACTGCTACTTTAAAAGCTACTGTGAGAATTAAATAAGATTATGCATATAAGTCATCTGGCGTAGTGGTCATCTATAAAAGGTAAAATAAATTTGAATTTATTTCTCTTTTCTATGCTAAAGTTTTAAAGATTTCTACCCATGAAACTTTCTCCATGAGTTTGATTTTTCAATGCTGATGACAAAGAAACACTTTAAACTCTGAAACAGAGGCATGCTTAGAAGAATAATGAAAGGACTTCTGTTTTTTATTTCATTATTTTAAGTAAATGTATCAAACATATTTTAAGCACTGATAGTGCCCCAGGCACTGTGGAAGGTAGATTAAGGAAAAGGAAATGGTAGATTTTGGAAAGGAAAGGTAGATTTAAGGAAAGGTAGATTTTGCCTTGATAAGCTCAAATTCTATCAGAAAAGAAAGATGAGAAGCAGTAATTAAGATACAGTGGGAATAGTGTAAACATTGAAAATATTCACTCGTGTTGTAGTCAGGGTTTGCAAGAGGAAGGATTTAATACTGGACATGTAATTTATAGAATTATTTTATAATATTCACCCAAAGAGTCAAATGCAAATGAGTGCAGGAGATCTGTCCACACACCAGAGACCTGAAAAATTTAGCTGAGGACCTGGATGTTATGGCAGTGTCCAGTACAAGTTGAGATGAAGACCTCCGGCCCATGGCAATGCCTGCCACAAGTCCAGCTGGTGCCCTAGAGCCTAGGACAATGTCTCATGCAAGTCTGTTTCAAGGATCTGCACTGGGAAGGACCAAAGGTCAGTGGTGGAAGCTAGAAAGTGCGTCAGTGGAGTGAAGGATCTGTGCCAGCAGGTTGGGTCTGCCCTGGAGCCAGGAAGCGATGCTCAAAGTAAGGACCAGAGCTCCTCTGAGGGGAACCACAACAATCCTCAGCAACAGTAAGTCCTGAACTCCTCGGATGATAACAGCCAAGTCTGTACCAGGGGAGCCAGTGTGACAAGCTTTTCCAGGAGGATCAATAGTGCACCAACTTCCCCTCCTATACTGCTGGCAACAACCCTCAGGTGGACCCTCCACACCCAGCACCATGCTGATTCAGTTCAGCTGGGGGTTATAAATTGACCACCAGTTGTCAATCCACCACAACTTGGAATGCTATAGGAATAGACAAGAAAGTGGCTCTGTCCAAAGAAACAAGGAAAATCTCAGCGGGAAATGTAAAAGATGAATTGGACTTCGGTAAGTTCTTTTAAGGGAAAGGAATAGCACATTGGGTAGGAAATGCATACTTGGTGGCTAATGATGTAGCTTTGCAAAAGCTAAAGTGTTAGACACGAAATGAAAAGTATGCTGAGAAAGGATTGAATATTAGGTTGTCATCCAAGTGTGATAAAATAGCAGTAATGATAGTGTGAGAGACATATTACCAGGTCATCTGTGTAGGTAATATGGTTTCAACAGAACCTGTAGGATATATTTTCAAGGTGCAATTAAAAAATACTTATTTCAGCAGAAATGATGGAGGCAAGAGTCAATAAATCTTTTCAATAGAAACCAACATAGTTTGGTTCTTTGAACATTGTGACAAAGGAAAAAGTAAGTCAGGAAATCTCTTAGGTTCAGTTTAGCTAAAAGGCTTATACTACCGTTAAGCAAAAGAGAAATTAAACAGACAAAAAAAAATAGCATGGTTTTTAAATTAACTAGGGTGTGAAGAATTATTTTTTGTCCCTGTGGCACCAGAGGGAGATATTTGATTGGCAGTTGACAAGGCAAACATGCAGGTCAAGGCCGATACTTTCTGAGTTATACAGGGAGGTTGTCACCAAGGAGAGAAAGAGAGGTAGAGAGAGACAGAGAGAGACAGAGAGAGAGAGAGAGATCTGAGAACTGTGATTCTCCAGGAAAAACACTTACAAAACAAGACAGAAAACTTGAAGCCTGAGGAATACATTATTTAAGACAGAAGTCAGCAAGTCACATAAAAAGTTAGTTCAGAAGTTGAGGAAGAAAATAAGAAATTTTTGAAGCTCAATTATGTAATTCAACACTTCAATATTTAGAAAGGTAAAACAAATTGTATCATACACCTCTGTACTTGACACAAAGATTAAACAGTTATTCTTGAAGTTTTACAGTTTGATTTCTTAATACTTAAGTCTATCATCCATTGTGAGTTATTTTTGTATAAAGACATGAGGGAAGGCTTGAGATTTATTTTATTTTATTTTTACAGAGCACTGTTTTTTTTTTTTTTTTTAATTTATTTTTCCAGTACCGAGAATCGAACTTACAACCTTGGGCTTGCCAGGCAGGCGCTGTGCCGCTGAGCTAAATCCCCAGCCCACAAGCGCTGGTTTTTAGAGTACAGTTTGTGGAAAGATCATCCCCAGTCTTTATCTCCAATTTGTTACCCTTGTTCCTTTGTAGAAAATCAAGTTATAGGTAGAGACCTATTTTTTGGACTCTGTTGTTTGTTGATCTATTTTTCTGTCCTTATACAAACATTATACTATCAGAATAATTGCTGCTTTTCAATAAGAAAAATTTGGTAATTTAGGGGCTGGAGATTTAGCTCAGAGGCACAGCACCCGCCTGGCAAGCACCAGGTCATGAGTTCAATTCCCGGTACCGGAAAAAAAAAATTCTGGTAACTTAGCTCTTTGAGCTTCTTTTTTAAGTTCTTATGTGTTTTTTTTTTTTCTCCTTTGTTTTGTTTTCAGGCTTTTTCCTGGCTACCATAAGTTCTTGTAGTGCCCATATAAATTTTAGAAACATTGTTTTAATTTCTTAGAAGAATCTGCTGTGATTTACATGGAGGTTTCATTGAAATCTATGAATAAATCAGATGGAAAATTTACATTATAATGTTGAATTTTCTGATATGTGAACATGGAATAAGTTTCTATACAGAATTAATAATTAAGGAGACTGAGGCAGGGGAAACTCAAGTTTGAGCCCAGCCTGGGCAACTTAACAACTTAGCAAGATCTTGTCTCAAAGAAAAAACTTTTCCCCTTCATCTTGATCATCGGAAGAGCTTGAGACCTCACTGTTGCTGAGGGTGGCTGTGGTACCTTTCGGGGAAGCTCCCTTCCCTTTCCTTTCCCTTTCCTTTCCTTTCCTTTCCTTTCCTTTCCTTTCCTTTCCTTTCCTTTCCTTTCCTTTCCTTTCCTTTCCTTCCTTTCTTTTCTTTTCTTTTCTTTTTTTTTCTTTCTCTTTGTTTTTGTTTTTGTTTTAACAAAGGGCTGGAAATAGTTATGTCAGGATTTCTTTCTGGCAATGTTTGTAATGAGAAACTCAAGACCCAGGTTTTGTCTTTGTCAGTTGTCCAGGGTTTCCCCCCTTACTTCATTGATTTCTACCCTTACATTTGTTAGTTAGCGCCTTATGCTTGCCTTCTGTTTTAGTTGGCATTGTTTTTCTGTCTTCTTAAAATCCATTTTCTAGAATACTCATTCTCATATCAGCAGAAGTTCACTTTTTCCAGTGTTCTTTTTCCTTTCTTTGATCGCATATTTATTTTGGGATTCCTCCTCTTTTCCCAAATCTACCTTTCCCCTCATACTTAGATTCTTTATTTTATATCCTTAATTATTTGAGATATATCTATGTTATAGTTTTCACGTCATTGTCCTTTGCTAGGACAAAATAGCTGACATGGACAACTTGAAAGAGGAGAAAAGGTTTGTCTTTGTTCACAGTTTCAGATGTTTAAGTCCATGATCAGCTGGCTCTGACACAGAAACATCATAGCAGAAAATTGCTGAGCTCATGGTACCCTGAAAGCAGAAAACAAGGAGAGCAGAAACCACACAGAAAGGGCCAGGGATCGTATATAGTTCCCAAGGCCATGGTCAAGTGGCCCACCCATGCACACTCATCTCCTGGGATCTTTGAAGGCAATCAATGTGACAACAGAGATTAATGATCACAGTCATTCTAAATTGTGCATAAATATCCTCCCATCTATTCTGCCAAGCCCTTAGGCTATGTGTTGGTTTGGGGCTATTTTTGCAAGGGGAACAATATAATAGAGGACACACATTTTATAAGCTTATTTGTAAGAGTCACCCAAAGAACAATATACAAGGGAGTGCAGGAAATCTGTCCACACACTATAGACCAGGAATCCAGCTGAGGGCCTGGATCCTGTGATAATGTCCTGCATGAGTCCAGCTGAAGACTTAGAGCCCACAACAATGCCTTCCACGAGTCCACCTGGAGGCCCAGAGCCCATAGCAATATCTCATGCAGGCCTGTTTCACAGATCTGCGCCAGGAAGGCCCAAAGGTCAGTGGTGGAATCTAGGAGGTCTGTGCCAGCAGGATGAAGGATCTGTACTAGCAGGCTGAGGGATCTGCATTGGAGCTGGGAAGTGATGTTCAGAAGAACCAGAGCTTCCCCGAAAGGTACCACAGCCACCCTCAGCAACAGTGAGGTCTCAAGCTCCTCCGATGATCAAGATGGCCGTTCCCATCAGGGAAGCCAATGCAGCAAGCTTTTCCAGGGAACCAGCAGTGCACCTTTGGAGCGCATCTTCCCCTTTGGAGCCAGGAAGTGATGCTCAAAGTGAGGACCAGAGCTCCTGCAAAGTGAACGAAAGCCATTCTCAGTGCCAACAAGGTCCCAAGCTCCTTGAAGGATGAAAGCAGCCAAGTTCATCAGGAAAGCCAGCATGATGAGCTCCTCCAACAGAACTAACAGCCCCTTACCGCTTCTACCAGCTCCAACAGCCTTTCTTCTTCTCCAGTTCTGCCTCTTATGCTGCTGGCAACAGTCCCCAGGTGGGCCTCCCACACCCAGCACCATGCTTACTCAGTTCAGCTGGGGCTTATAAGTTGACCACCAGTTATCAATACACTACAGGCTATTTCTTTGCACATTGACTATTTTTGATTTTTAGGGTAGCTTCAATAATGGTCAACGTTTTCCTCAGTGTAACTGTGTACTTCCAGTTTTCTTTGTAGCTCATTTCCAGACTTTCAGGGGCTTGTGATCTATTTTGATGTTGGCTTCTTCTGTTAGGGATACAAGAACCACAGGGGTAATATGTACCTTGCTCCATACCTGTATGAAGTGCTGCCTAAGAGGTTTACATTTCTGAAAGGGGATTTTATTATCTCCTGTTAAGAGGAGCTCAGGTAGGGCTATTCATTCTCAGTGACACATTTACAGACTATTCAATGGGATTTATCTAGCACACATTTTGAGTGCTCAGAGCTAGACTAATCCCAACCTGACAGAAAGTTCTCATTTCTAATTTTCAATAGACTTCTAGCTTCATGTAATATCTCCTGTAATATAGGTGAATTAGGATATATCAGTCTCTAATCTCAAACTGATGATCTAGCTGTGGTCTCATTTTCTAGTGTTTTTGAAGCATCCATCTCTAAGCTTATTTCTCTGGTTTGTGTTGCCTCTTTATTTCTGGAACCTGAGAATTTCCTTTTCTTTATTTGGGCTCAGCTATATGACTAATCAAATATTCCTACTATAGTGAGAAGATATTCCCAAGTCATCATACAAAATTCAAATTATAGGACTGGGGATATAGCTCAGCAGCACAGTGCCTGCCTGGCAAGTGTAAGGTTATGAGTTCAATTCCTGGTACTAAATAAATAAACAAATAAATAAATAAAATAAAGTTTATATTTTAGATTTTATTAGAGTTCACTTTTTAATGTCTTCATTTTCATTCTTTACTTTTTATTTTTTTATTTTAAAGAGGATAAAAATAACAAAATACCAGTAACATAGACAACAACAAAACAAAGCAAAAACAATAAAAATGATACAGGGTTTCAAAAAAAGTGATAGGAATTAACAATGTTTTTGTGATATATATGTACCCATGTTTATAGCAGACAATTTGTCATAGCTAAATCTTGGATGTAACCAAATGCCCATCAACTTAGGAATGAATAAAAAAGATGTGGTATTTTTATAAAATGGACTATTGCTCAACTATAAAAAAGATAAATTCAAGGTTTTTACAGGTAAATGGATGCAACTAGAGACCACACTCACACAGAAAGAAAAAAAGAAAAAAAATATATATGGATGGTTGGGATAATTGTACTGCTTATGTCTAATGGCTTATTGAAAGGAATAGTTAATGCTTAAACTTTTTGACCACTTCTGCATGCTTATATCTGGTAATCTGAACAACTAATCTGAAGACAACAATATGCAATATAACAACAATTAGTGAATTTTTTACCCCCTTGTTTAGTGAAATTCTGCATCATTTCTAATGATTTTAAATTATTGCTTATTCCCTTTAATGGTCTGATCAGTCTTGCATTCTTACATCTGGTAATCTGAGCAACTCCATTGAAGATAACGATATGTAATACATTTCAGTTTTGAAGACAAGTAGAACTTTATTTATTTATTTATTTGCAGTGCTGGGGATTGAACTCAAGGCCTCTGCACTGAGCTATATTGCCAGTCCTTTTTACATTTTTATTTTTTTATTTCTTTTTGTCTTTTTGAGACAGGGTCTCGCTATGCAGTTCAGGCTGGCCTTGAGCTCACTTTGTAGCCCAGGCTGGTCTTAAGCTCACAACAATTCTCCTGCCTCAGCCTCCTGAGTGCTGGGAATACCCGTGTGTACCACCACGCCCAGCTTAAATTTTTAAAATTTGAGACAAGCGTCACATCGAGTCACTCAAGGGCTCTAACTTGCCATTCTTCTGCCTCAGCCTCTCAGACTGCTGGGATTACAGGTTTGTACCCCTATGCCTTGTTCCTAGAGCTAAATTTTATGTATATGTTTATCCTACTTAGTACAATATTTAGTACAGTACTTTAAAATTTCATTAGTGTTTAGTAATAATTGGTAGATTGTATCTTAAGATGAACATGAGGAGGCAGCTTTAAATAGCAAAAATTAAAAAAGAGAGGAGCCATTAATATTTAAATATATGAATATTTTTCCTCCCACCACAAGCAATTAGAAAAGTGGAGAGGGGAGTATGGGAGAAGGTGTTAGTTTCCCTGCAAACCTCCCAACAATTGCAGTGTTCTGCCTCATTCAAAAGAAAAAAAGTACCATGCTGGTTGCTGTCCATGGAAATTCTGCCAACACCCTGGTGGTTGCTGGTTTGTAATTTTATGGGTTTCCAGGGGATCAAATGCTGTATTATTATGTTTGGCTACCAACTTGGTTCAGCAGTTCAAAAGAGAGAGAAGGGGAGAGGAATGGGTAGGAGGGAAGGCAGGAGCATGCATAACCTGGTATATTTAAGAGGACAGATGTAACCTGTTGAAGTTGAATCAGGCTTCCTTGAATTTCACTCTCATTTTCTACAAGAAGAAAATGAGTATATATTCAGAGCTCTGTTTTATAAGAATTGGAGATACAGCTATTGTGTAGCACTTTTACTTTATTTGTATTTATTTGATTTTATTTCCAGTGCTTGGGATTACCAAGGAAAATAGATTCAGTATCCATTCTGACTGAATTCCTTTCCTTCCACATACTTCTTTACTTAAATCAAATTTGTAGGAATATTAATATTAAATATCACAAATATAATTATTGTGCCTTAAATAATTCAAAGGCTGGGGATGCAGCTCATGAGCACAGTATGTGCCTAGCATGCATGAGATTCTGGGTTTAGTTCCTAGCACCAGGAAAAATTAATAGTATTTCATTAGTTGTAGAGTGATCGAAACGTATGAAAAACTTCAAAGTATTAAACATACATACATTCTTAGAGAATGAGCTTCAAATTATTAATAAGAAGTTCTATAGCTGACCTATGCTTTAGTGAAATATACAAGCTTGGTATTTTAAATTGTCTTAGAAGAAAAATGGGCAAAACTTGCAACAAGTATAACAATGTGCCCTGTTCTTATAAAGCAAAGAATAAACCATGTTTGACTTATTTACCATAGTTTCAGGTCAGGTTACAATGAAGATGGGAAAAATGTTGGGATTACTGTTTTGCTTAACATTATATAATGCACGAATATCGTACCTACTTCTTTTTTGTCCTGTTCCATTCTCACAATTAGAGTTGAGTTGTGTAGCTGTATAATTGGCTACCACACAGAGGTTTAAAAGCAATATGAAAAGATTGTTCACTCACATCAGAACATAATCATGCTGAATACTACTTATTGTTATTATTATTTAAGAAACAAGTGTATAAAATAAATACATTTCTTTATGCATCAATTTATTCAATATTCCTGTATTCTTTCATCAAACTAGTACTTACTAGAAAATTTATTTTCTAGTTTTGGCACTCAAGTACAACATGAAGAAGGAGATTAAATCTTTGTTTTTTAAGGAGCATAGATTCTGACAGGACATGCAGAAAATAGAAAACAAAACAAAACAAGTGTATAAGGTCCCTGGGTAAAACACAGAAAATAGAGAGCATCTGGCTTGTATTGGAAAAGCCACTGAGGAAAAAATGGTTAGAGACAGGCTGTCTACGAAGATATGTGATCATCTGATGAGTAAAAATGAAATTTGGGTTTGAAGATTGAGAAATAGCATTAACAGAAGTAAACAAGTCCAAGCCCTCCATTAACATTTCCAGGTTCCAAAAAAATAGTGGTGATGGTGCTCCATATGCCCCCTATCTAAATATTGAAGAGTTACAAATCAAATTCAGAACTATCAATTGACATTTCTTATCTTCCCGCCTTCACCAACCTTTGTAGCGACTTAGAAGACCTACTTTGAATTTAGAATTTTTAGAGTCCTTGGAGACACAAGGAGAAGCAACATCAACTGTATGCCTGACCTCTTTCGCTTCCTATTGTGGTTTACATCTAAAATGCCCCTGAAAAGTCTCATGTTCAGAGGTGGTGATTGGCTGGCAGGGATAAGTCACTGGGGGAGTGACATGGAAATGTACATTCTTGTCTCCAGTACCTCCCTTCTCTCTCTGCTTCCTGCTGCCATGAGTTGAGCAACTCTCCATTGCCATGGCCTTCTACCATGCTGTTTTTCCCTTGGAGCCAGCCAACCACGGATGGATTCCCTGCAACAGAGTCAAATTAAACTTCTCCTCTAAGTAGTAGGTGACAGGTATTTTGTTCCAGCCATGGGAGAGCTGACTATTACACTTCTCATCCTTAAGTCCACTCTGTTATCAGGTTTTGAGGTGCTCAAATCTTCTTCTAGAGATAGTTTCGAGGTCCTTTCTATCCTGATCAAAGACTTGGTCAAGACAAACACAAACAGTAGCAAGGTTTTGCATTTACTAAAGTTGGGGAAACAGGCTCTGCAGACCGATTTATGGTCATACAAAGGTATTAAAGAGAGCTAAGTAAGCTAGAAATATTATAGGCAGTCAGACAAAGCTAGGCCCTCCAGGGAGCCAGTGTAACGATGAGAACACATTGCAACTGTGAGTGGAGGCACATTTTACTGAAGGGCAGAGCTAAAGACAAATGGGTGGAGTGAAGAAGAAATGTGATAGGAAACGAAGTTGAGAGATGTGCAGAAACCAGAGCATCTGGGACTTGTAGTTCATCTCAAGGTGTTAATTTTCTTAAGTGTAATAGAAGGTTATTAATATGAGCTTAAAATCTGCTATGCTTCGTAAGTGTTTCAAACCTTTTCATTTGTTGTAAAATGACATTTCAAGATGTCAGTCTGGCTTGTAGATTCCAAGGAATAGTGTCCAGGCAAGGACCTGGTACCAAAGTAGGATAGAAAAAATAAAAATAGGTAGAAAGCACATGAGGCAAATCACGATTTTACAAAGGAAAGCTGCTGCATCATGACCCAAGCCCTGTTAATTCTTTCTTTCTTTCTTTCTTTCTTTCTTTCTTTCTTTCTTTCTTTCTTTCTTTCTTTCTTTCTTTCTTTCTTTCTTTTCTTTCTTTCTTTCTTTCTTTCTTTCTTTCTTTCTTTCTTTCTTTCCTTCCTTCCTTCCTTCCTTCCTTCCTTCTTTCCTTCTTTCCTTCTTTCCTTCTTTCCTTCTTTCTTTCTTTTTCTTTCTTTCTTTTCTTTGTTTTTCTTTCTTTCTTTTTCTTTTTCTTTCTTTTTTTCTTTTCTTTATTTCTTTCCCTTTTCTTTTCTTTTCTTTTCTTTCTTTCTTTCTTTCTTTCTTTCTTTCTTTCTTTCTTTCTTTCTTTCTGCTTTTTTGTTGTTGTTGTTTTTTAGTCTTCTCCAGCAATACAATAAACCTGGTCAATTCAGTTTCACTAGCTATACCCTTTTGACTAATAAATTATCCTTTTTCACTTCTGAATAGACTACCTTTCACCTGTAAAATAGGGTTTCGTTTTTGAATAGACAATTATCTTTCTGTGGGTGGGCCATCCTTACTTCACATGAAGACTGAGACTATAGACTGACAAGTTTCAGAGATTTCCACCTCCAAAAACACAAATACTCCCAGCTACAGACTGTAGGGTGCCTTTCTCTCTTGAAGGGTCACATTCTGTTTCTTTGCACGCATACTTCTTAAATTTCTGCCCAACAAAAACTTTCTTTCCTCTTACTGCAAGTTCTGACAATTATTTTTCCACAATGAGAATCAGCAAATCTTTTCTGTTAGTAGAGTAAGTTAGGTTCCCTATTTCAGCTTTGGGAATATCTTCAGACTCTGTCTGCTGACAATACTGTTAGCAAGGGCTTTGCAGTCTTGGGGTCTTCTACTAAAGGTATTTTTTAGGTTCTTTCTCTCCTGAACAAAGAATTGGACAAGATTAGTGCAAAAAGGTAGTGGGGGGGGGAGGAGAGACAGACAGGCAGAGACAGAGACAGAAAGACAGACAGAGAGAGCAAAAGAGAGAGAGAGAAAGAGAGAGACAGAGAGAAGACCATGACTAACGGGCCTTACCTTTTCCTGACTGTCTTTGCCAAAATATGTTTCCAGGTTCTAGTATTCTGAGGTCTCCTTCTAGAGGTGTCTTCTGGGTTCTTTCTGTCCTGAACAAAGAAGTGGTTGGGACAAGTGCAAAAGGTAATGAAGTTTTATATTAATTAAAGGTAGGAAAAGAAACTTTCTCTGCAGAGGGATTGCAGGCCAATTAAAAGTAAAGAAAGAAGCACACTCTACAGGGTGAGAGAGGACCACTGAGACAGTACAATGCCCAAGAGCTTAGCAGCAGCTGTTTTTCTTTTCTCCCATTTGTCAGGCTGCTGTCAGGTCTAGGCCATCCTATCAAAAACCTGCTTGACTTCCCTTGAGATTTAAAGATAACATTTTCTGATGAGTCCCAGGTGCAGGGCTTTGGGAGTTGTTTTTCTATGCATTTCCCGCTTCTCTGGAAAGGACAGGCCACACCTACTTGCTCAGTTGGTTTGCCATACCCTAATCACCTGGTTCAGTACCACTTCTCCCCTTCTTACTCTCCATAAAATAAATAGCCCTGCAAGGATAACTGCATGGAGAAAGTTTTCTAGCTGATTCTATAAGCAAGGAAGCTCAAGCTCAGAGAGCTTTCTCTGACTGCAGAATAAAAGAGTCAGATATATGACAATATCTAAGTATCACATGACCTCGTCATTTTAAATCGGCTAAATTTCTGCCCTTAGTTAAGACATTGTCTATTAGAAAGTGGTCATAGTAGCATTGAGAACATAGTAGATGGAGGCAAGTTAAGAGAGGTGATGCATAAAGTGCATTTAGTGGAATGACTGTTCTATAATGTATAATGTAGTCAGTTAACATTTGCTATTACTACCAGCATTGTTATGAGTAATGCCACCATAGCTTTCATTTGAAACTACATTGATCAGTTAAGAAAACTTAACCTGAGTGTTTCTGATTCAAAAACTACTGCCCAGGCAACCTCAAACTGGTTAAGTGAAAAATAAAATCAAGAAAAAAAAAAGGCTAGTACCATTAAATTCCTACCTTTATAATATACAAGAAGGTAAAATCAGGGCAGTGGACAACTCATTGCTTTATAAAAGCAAAACCATGTCTCTTTCTGCAACATATCACTCATGGTGAAGCTGGTTTGGAATCACCAGCTGGAGGAAGCTGTCTGGTGTTCACACAAATGAAGTTTGACAGTTTTGAAAATATAAAACAATGAACTACAAAAACTAATTACAGTTTGGCTTCAGGGTTTGAGGCTCAAAATTCTCTCATTCTTTCCCTCTCTCTGTTTCTCTCTCTCTCACACACACACACACATGCACACACACACACACACACACACAGAGTTATAAGAAATAATTGATGCCTTACAGTAGTTGTAGATAATCCATTTATATTTGATAGTTAAATATATGTATATATGCTACACTAGATATTACAACACACTGGTAAATACCTTGTTCCAGCAGGACTTGCATTATATTCAGTAAGTTAGAATATACTAATAAGGTTTCTTTCTTTATTTTTTCAAATAAAATATTTTGCCTTTAGATATTTTACCCAATCACTGAACTGTTTCTAGGAGAATTTGTAACCGTTGTGTGTGGTGAGAAATTTGAGCTCAGGCAAGCCAAGATCTCAACTTTCTACTAGGGCAAGTATCTATCTCTGAAACTGTGTCCTTTTCTGTAAGGAAGACTACCATAAATCACCACTTTATAGTTATTTAATAATAACTAATGACTATTACAAACATTTATCATGATGGTTGTGATTATTGCAACCAGTACTGAGAGACTGTGGGAAAGTCATCATGTAAGAGACAATTTAAATATATAGCACATAAATAGGTGGCCCGCAAGGTGGAATTGGAATAGTCATCTGCACTGATAGTAAATAAAATAAAAATAGTAAAACTGAGGCTTTGATTTGAAAAGAGTTTCTGTGATGATGTGGAATACAAAAACCCCCTTCATTCAGGGCTGAACTTTGAGGAACTTAATAATGCAAAATAACTGGTGTTCTTTTTTTACTTTAACGAGAAAAGAACGAAAACAAAATAAGAAAAACAAAGACAAAACAACACAAAACTGTAAAAACAATACAGAATTTCAAAATAAGATGATAGGAAATTAACAATGGTTGTTGTATTACTTGCTGTTATCTTCAAAGAATTGCTCAGATTACCAGGTATATGTATGAAAGATTGATCAAACAATTACATATTAACTATTCTTTTCAGTAAACCAATAGAAATTACTAGTACAATTATCTTAGCCATCTTATGTGTGTGTGTTTATATCTAACAATGCACAATAACTGATGTTCCCTTCCTTCTTTCTTTCTTTTCCCCTTTCCCTCAACCCAGTTGTTCTTTCCTATTGAGAATTAGTTAACTTTAAACTCTGCACAGTGAATACTGGATTATCAAGCCAGAATTCCAACTGGTGGAGCTACCTAAGATAGTTTGGCACTAAACAGTTGAGCAAATTTCCATTCTCTACTTATTCATAAAAAGTTCTGCACTGAGGGGCCACATGGTACCCCACTTCTGGAACCCCTCCCAGCAGCCAGGAGCCCTTTCTTCTTAAATTTCCAGTAACCATTTTCTCTTTAACCTCATTTCCGTCTGGAATTTCATCTTTTGACAATGAGACAACAGGCTTGGTTTTTGTATGATGATAGCTATTTCAATAATATCTACCATCCAGGGGGGAAATCTTTAGTCAAAGTTTTAGCTTAAATTCTTCAAAAACAAGGCTGGAGATAAGAACTGCATGTGGGCAATTTATTGCTGGAAGTAACCTCAGGTTTGAAGGGTGGACTGAGGGAAATGACACACAAAAAAAGGGAGAAAACCAATTAATAGGGACATTGCCATCCCCACTGGATTCAAAACCTCCATTTCCTATTCCCACAACTCTAAGTAGTCATCCAGGAATCAGCTTAGGAAGCCTCTGGAAGAAGGAAAACTAGTACATTTGTTCACTGGCTCCCAACTTTCATTGCCCCAGTGTCCTAGTGCTGATTTCTTAGAGCTTTCAGGATGCATAGGTGTAAGGGCTGGGCAGGCTCTGCTAATCTTTCCACTCTGTGCAGATGAGAGAGGCCTCAAGACAGAAAGTGAAAGTCAGTCACCACAGCTGAAGCAAGAGGCTGTCAAATTGTACTGCCCATAGCTGGCTCCCCGAGGTCATAGTAAAAGATGGAGGAAGAGGATGTGTGGTCCAAGATCAATCTTCTACAAACATGTTTGAAATGATGGCTAGTCATAAAAGTAGTCATCCTTCAATAAGACTCAAAAAATATAAATTACTTATAAAGTCAGAAAAATCATTTTCCTTGGAGGGCAGGAAATGGAGGCAACTGCATTATTTGCCTTCTTCTAGGGGTTTTTGGCATTGACAGTCTTTACATTTGGGGCCAGACAGGAATTCTGTTCTGTGTGGTGAGCTACTTATGCACTGTAGAATGATCACCAGCTATGTTTGGCAGCTATCCATTAGTTGCCAAGAATGATTTTCCCTTTCCTTGACTCCCCAGTGCAATAACCAAAAATATCTCCAGAAAATGCCAAAGATCCCCAGAGGATGGTCAAGTGCCCCTAATATGGTTGAAAACAGCTGCCCTGATAAGATTGGGTTCTTCCCTGCTTCTCTTTCTTTTCTGCCCCCAACTCACAACTCCCAACCTTACAACTGTCTTACTACCCCATAGACATAACTGTTCGTCTCTCTGACTCACACCGCTATCCTAGTGACCTTAGCCAACCAAGATCTTTCAACTGTAATTGCTAGAAGTGTAATTCAAAGTAGCTTGATATGGCCAAAGCACGTGGTTGTAATTAAAAAGAGTTACAGAAAAGAAGTTTCTGAATAAAAGTACAGAGAATACTCAAATCATTTGATTCAGTGAAGTATGTTTAAAAATATTTTATACATGTTAGTCTCCTTTAGAAGTACATACCAACCTAACAAATTAGTCTGTTGAGGAATATTATTTTTTCCCTTTCCAATATTACATGCAGAAAAATAATGTATTATTTTAGGATAAATATATTCTTTCAGAATAGTTTTAGATTTACAGGAAAGTTTTAAAAGTAGTGCAAAAGACTCCCATATATCTTACATCCAATTATTCTTATTCTTACCATCTTATATGAGCATGTTACATTTACATACTTAGTAAATCAATATTTACAGTTTATTTTTAACTAAAGTGTATCTCTTATTCTGGTATCTTTGGTTTTCCCCTAATGACCTATCCAGTTCCATGACCTCATCCAAGGTACACTTTATTTAGTTGTCATGTTTCTTTAGGAAAGTCTCAGCTAACACTCTAGCATCTCTTTACTTCATTTTTAAAAAGTTGAGGTGCTGGGGATCAAACCTGTAGTCTTGTACATGCGAGGCAAGTACTCTGTCACTGAGCCATATTCCCATACTTATATTTCTCATTTTAGTTCTGGGCCCTAAATCAATATGCACTGGGTAAAACTGTCAGATATCCCAGATCAGAGGACTAGTGATTATTTATGAAGAAGAAGGGTTAAGGCTTTGCTCTCTGTATAGATACAGAGACTCCTATAGTTGGGATTTTGTTAGATGCTGAAATAATAAAGTATTTAATTTTTTGTGTGATGCTAAGGAGTGAACCCAAGACCTTCAGCAAGCTAGACAAGCATTCTACAACTTGGCTCCCCCAAACATAAAATTTGACAACTGTGCAAAAGTTCCTAGGTACACAGTCTTTCTATAGCTTTAGAGTCTAGCCCCAGTCATTGTTTTCAGTGTCTTTTCTTTCTGTTCCTGTTTTCATGTCCTGAGGTCTAAGAATCTACTCCAGTCATGACTCAGTGCTGGACCGGTGATGTTGAATCAGCTTCCAAGGTCTTACTCCGAAGTCTCTACCTACTGAGATCCTCACCATCATCAAAGTTCCCCTCGCCTATTGAGCCTTCCCAGCAGTTAGTCAACTTCTGCATGGACTGTACTGTTCTATCTCTGTGTGTACCTCTTTCATAGTTAATTTTGTATTTGAGATGTATAATTGTTATTATTATTATTATACCCATTCATCCCATTTTCACCATATCCCGCATGCAACTACTTTTTATGCATTGTCTCATTTACTCTACATGACAGCCAAGCAGGCTTGGTGGCGAGCCAATGGCAAATGAGCCACAGTGGGCTATGTGTTCGCATTGAGAGCTGTTTAAGGTTCACCATCGCTGGCTTAGGAGACAGGTATTATTTACCACATTATGTAGAAGAAGACATTGAAACACAGAACACTAAATTAGTTTTTTTTCCATAGCTAGTAAAAGGGTGAGCAATAGTTTGAACCTCAACCTTTCAGATTCGTAATATGGTGTGAGGCTAATGCCTTGTTTTTCTTGCTCTTTACTGTCTCTGATACCATTTGGAGGAAGCACATCACCCTCCATGTTATAATAGCCTACTATTAAACAGCTATTTAAGCTACTTTGAAAGAGGAGTTTCATGCCATTCATATCTGCAGGCACAAAACACGTTGTCCAGTGCTTTATCCATGAAAAGCATTCATTAAAGGATTACTGAAATGATTTTCTTAAATCAAGGAAAAATAAAAATTCCTCTCTCCTTGAGTCTGGCACTGTTGAAAAGGATTTGGAAGGAGGAGGAGAGGAGCTAAAAATACCCTCCCATTTAAGTGATGGTGAGAAATACCCATGAACTTGGGAGGAAGAATTCTTCAGGTTCTCCAGCTACTTGCAGCTCTGAAGCTGAGGTCTAATTGTAGGAAACAGTGCTCTGTCCATGGCACTTTCCTTGCTTGCATTGGAAAATGACAAGGTGTGGTGGAATGCGCTCTGTTCTGGGATTCAGAGATTCGGCTTGCAGCCTGCCAGACACTAACTCCGACACCTCCACAAAGTTCTTTAATGTATCTGAATTCCAGCCTTTTTACCTGTAACACGCTGAGGAAGGCTGTTGGGCAAACTCTAAGAATTCCCCCAGTTCCAACCTTCTGTGATTTTAGGTGCAATTGTGTGAGCCCTGGAAACAATGTTCATCCATGCAGACTTTCTGGAAAAAAATAAGGAAAGGAAGAAGGAAAAGGAAAACACTTCCATAAAAGTATTTATAGTACAGCCAGTGCCTATGAATCATGGCATAATTAATTCTCTTTTATAAAGTTGCCTTGTTCCTTAATTTAATGCAGTGATTCCCAAGCCCGGCTCAGCAGCCATTGACAGATACGACATTTTCCTTGTTTCTTTGCACTGGATAAATTCAAACCATCCACACTAATCTCTGAGTCTCCGCCAGCTCTCAATCCCTGTAGCAGTATGATTCTAATCCTGTGAGACTGACTGACAGACGGTGTTACTGAAGACCATCAGATGTACGTGATCTATCTTGACTTTAACCAAGCTTGCAGTTAATTTCCTCACATCAAATTTGCTCATCAAGTTTTAAAATTAAATGTCTTACAATTTAATTATGATTTGCCTAGAAAATCATAACCACAGGCTAGTTTGAAATCCCTGTGCTGATCCTACAGTTATGGTGGATAGTAATAATCCTCCACTCCAAATATATTTGAATCTCCACTTCTTAAATCGGATGCTTTTGGGAGCAGCTTCCTGACACCTTGTCTTTCTAATAACACTTCCCAGAAGGATATTTTCGCATACAACACTTTTCTCTAATCTGAGGTCTTATTTTAGAATTCTTAAAATGGTGTTTAGAGGACAGTCTGTAAGGATTCCTGCCAGAGAGCTTGATACCGTCCTTATTATGTTTTGTAAGTTTCATTTTCTTCACTACACCTCTACTTGAAAAACTGAGTTGAAACCATATCCTCTCAGTTTCTTACCCTTGGATGAGAGAATGGAGGAAATTAGCATGAAACTCATGGCAGCTGCTTTGATGTCAAGAAATCCTACAGAATGGGCAAAGTGAGAAAAACGGTTTGCCTGTACAAGCAAAATGCATGAAATTGTGCTCTTCCCATTTAATTCTATCTTTTGTCACATTTGAATTTTGCTTAGAGCCATGTGGGTAAAACATAATGTGACTGAAATTTGGTTTTACTTTTCCACTTTGGACAGGGTGGCCCACTGGTTTCTTCACATGATGAATAAAGAAACCAGGGGCTAGGGATTTAGCTCAGTGGCACAGCGCCTGCCTGGCAAGTGCGAGGTCGTGAGTTCGATTCCTGGTACCGGAAGAAGGAGAAGAAGAAAAAAAAACGTGTTCTGCTCTTAACCTCTCTTGTTCCTGAAATTCATTGTTGGTGCTGGAGATTTAGCTCAGTGGCACAATGTCTGCCTGGCAAGCACAAGGTCTTGAGTTCGATTCCTAGTACAGGGGAAAAGAAAAAAAAAAAGAACCCGGACAATGACAGCTTCCAAAGATTCACAGAGCACTCTGGATCAACTCACTTTATAACTGTCCAAGCCGGTTTGTATTCCAACACATGTTTAGGGATCATTTTCAAGTTACTTTAAAAGACAAGAATGTTTATTTTGAATGATATGAATTTCTTGTGTCGCTTCAGGATAGTAATGTATAAAAAGTAGGGTGACAGTGTGTTGAATTTATTCAACATAAACTGACATGGCAATAGATTTTTACATGCAGCAATATGACTTACAAATTAAGAATCACTCAAAAACTTACCCATCCGCATAACTGTCTCCAAGAAAGAAAGCCAGACAAGACACATAATTCTTGGCAGAAATGAATAGTTTTCTGAAAACATGGCCCTTACCATCCACTTGACCCCAAACTGAACAGATTTAGAAACACTCAGGAATTTCTAGCATCATGGACCTAACTCACTGCCTTCGGCAGATAGTAGTTAGTCCTTTAAATGTCCTTTATAGAATTGCACCTTTCAATTGCATTTCCAATTTAGAACAGAGAACAGCGTAATTGCAGAAAACAATACAGGCGCTCTGTCTTGTTTCAGTGATATTCTCTTTTGTGTGGAAAAAAAATGTGTCTTACTTTATGCTATATAACGTACATCTTATAAATTTATAAAGAAACTGAGATTCCTTGTAAGATAGCAGTTTAAGACTTAGGATCTTCAAAGTTATCTGAATCAATTATTTTGCACTCTCTGGAAGGTATATATCTCCATCTGTAGTAAATAGGCTTTTATAATTTAGCTCAGAGTAATCTATAAAATTTGAGAACATTAGAGCAAAGGATGAGGGTTGAACAAACATTGCCCAAAGGTTACAAATGACATATTTGATATTCAACCAAAACTATTTTTCCTGAGTCAGCACAAGAATCTTGTAGACTTTTTAGAGATGTCTGACAGAAAAGGGTAGACAAGTTACAGCACAGTCCAGGCAAATTTATTTTCTGAGGCAAGTATCTGATTCTTTCCCAGATTGCTTATATCAATGGGTAGGCAGTTTTTATTTCTCTCAAGGCAATTTCTTCTTCATAAGAGAAATAAGTAATAACTGAAATAGAAATCTTTTGGAGCGAAGGTTTATATTCAGCCAGGATTTTTTATTCTACCTAGTATAAATGCACCCCAAACAGAGCTTGTTTGAAGTAAGATAAACTTTAATTTTGGAGTAAGTTCACCTAATGTAATTCATTAATTCCAATCTTTAGTCTTGAATTGCTGTCTGTCCTATCCAGAGAAAACAATAAAATTTTTTGTTTGAGGGCATGTTATTGGTTCCAATTCTTATTTTCAATACATTCTTCTTTAGCATGTTAGGCTTCATCCATGGTGTTTACTATAGGAAAATAATTTCAAGTGATGCTAAAAGCTGTATATTTCAAATGAGATAAATGATTTGCTTGCATATATCCAGAGAATGATTATAGAAGGAGCTAAGCTGTAGAACTTCCCATTTTTAAAATCAAGAAATGACTACTCAATTGAGTAATAAAATTATGGTAAAGATGAAATGACTGAAATTTATTTGACCTATACCTCATTCTGAATCTGTTAATATGTATATATACTCTCCTAGAGAGATTCAAATTTTTCCTGTTTAAAATCTTCCAAGGAATAAAAACCTTTCTAATTAGGGTTAAGGCCACACTCTTAGATTATTCCTATGCTGCATTTGAATTCTATCTTCTCCGTGTATGGGCTGTATAATCTTGGGAAACTATAACTTTTTAAAGCTTTAGTATCTTCCTCTCTTCTCTCATCTCAAAACCTATCATTAATTTTAACAATAATTATAACATTCGTTACAGGAAATCTGTGTCTGTGTATGTGTATATTTTAGGTGGAGCTCAAACAAAAATTTACATGAGAAGTGAAACCCAGAAGGAAGATTTAAATCCTATCTCTACTTCTGAGTCAGCGAAACTAGCCAGGTTAGTTTAAGAATGACCTTGAAAATGACAAAAGAAGTTAAAGTAGTTCTGGGATCAAAAAATCCAACAAAAAGAAAAGATGTAAATGTTGAAACTGATCCCTATAATGAGACTGAAGTGTTGATGGTGGACTTGTTCATTGAACTTGGTTCATATTGGCTCCACGAGGTTATGGTACCCATTTCTTCCCATTGTACATCCAGTGGCTTTACACTGGTAGATTGGAGTGATTATGGCTAGGACAATTCTTACCTCAGACACTGGCAAACACTATAAATCCATACCCTATCCCATAGGGGTAGCTAGATAGCTGCCAGTACACCAGCGACTTTGGGTACCAGTACATAGACATGGACATGACCTTAAATCAACCTACTTGCTACTAGCAATTTTCCCCCCTGAGGTAACAGCAAATGGTATAAGAGAAAATTGGAAGTACTATTTGATGCTAAAGAGTTGCCCCAGGAAGCTCAGACATACTCCATAGTGCATTCATAACTTAGTATTTGTCCTAAACACACAAGCATCAAGTGAAGAATACTGAGTCTTTTGATTTAAAAGAGTCAGATATTAGAGATTCACTGTGGACTGCATCAAAGACCACCCACGATTCCCAAAGCAATTTTTCTCTTGGTACGGCACATCATTATGTAGGAATCTTACCATGTGTCAGAGTGTTCCCAGCTACTAAAGCATCTGCAAGCTGCTTCTTGCTTCTTTAGAATGGTAAGAGAGATGGGGAGGTTATCTTAAATCTCACATGGGAAATGGAAAGAATTCAATTCTTAGTGAGAGCAAAAACCTGGGAAATGGTTTTTCATATCACTGAGGAAAACACTGGCCTTGGTTTTTGGCCTTTGATTTCATAACAAAAATTTGTTAAAGATCAGAACAGCATCTGAGTTGTATCTCCCCTTAGTGAGCATCATGGTTTATTTTACTCTTGCCATTTTAAAACTGAGAGTTGGTTGTTTCAAGGAAGTTCTCATAGACAACAGTGTCTTTTTCTTGTCTCTTCCACTTTGTTACAGCCTGTATCTACATATGCCCTCACAGCCTCATGAAGCCATAGATGGGGCTTTTTCTTAGAGGTAGTTGGATGTTAGCGCTGGAATTGATTCACAGTGAAGTTCTAGGCTCAAGGGCACTAAGATTGAGTATGTGAGTGCTACCTGTCTTAAGTAGTCTGAATAAGATATAAAGGATAGAAAGAGCTGTGGTCATCCCTTGCTTGATCTGCTACCTTCTGCCCTCCATGAACAATTTTGCCTCTGTGATGCCTGTCTGCCATGCCACCCTGCCTTGGAGCCAGCTGATTATGGACTGGAACCTCTATGATCTGTGATCTAATAAATGTTTTCTCCTTTAAATTTAGGTGTTGGGTTTTTTGTCTCAGCAAAAGTAAGTGATACACACCTCTGACCCAGTTCACCCTCCAGTGTTAAGTAGAAGATGTCATTATACTGGCTGCTAATTGCCATACATTTCCCGATCAGAAAGACCTCCACACGCCAAATCTTCCAAATATTTCTTTACTGCTCCACTTCTTCTCTTGAACGTGCTGGCATCTGGTCATATCTCGGTCATGATTTCCCTTGTGCTGCATTCTCTAGTACTTTGAATATGTTAAAGACAAATACATGCAATTTTATTTGGTATTATTTGAGGCAGAAGTTTTACACTGCATGTTTGGTTTAGGTATGGTGTTTGGTTTTCTCTCACTTATCCATAATGATCAGTAGCAGTTACTTTGATTTGGATGTTGTTTCTCCCTCAAGGGTTCATATGTTTAGAACTTGGTCCTCAATGTGACCCATGTGACAGGTGGGGCAGCCCTTATGTGGTGGGGACCAGTGGCAGATCAATAGAACACTGGGATGCTGCCCTTGGAAAGGAGTAAAATAGTTCTCACACGACCCTAAGTCAGTTCTTACAAGAGTGATCCCAGCCCCTAAACTGCCCCCTGGCTTCTTTTGCATTTTGAACCCACACTCCTGCCTTGATACCATCTGTCATTATGTGCTCACTACAGGTCAAATAAACAGAGGTGTTCAACCTAGGGCTCAGCCTCCAATACTGTGAGCTTAATAATCTAACTGTTCAACGTCACTGGTCATTCGAGAAATGCAAAGTAAAACAACACTGAGATTCCATCTCACCCTGGAAAGTATGGCTATCATCAAGACGTCAACCAGTAGCAAATGCTGGTGGGGCTGTGAGGGAAAAGGAACCCTACTCCACTGCTGGTGGGAGTGTACAGTGGTGCAACCACTGAGGAAATCAGTGTAGAACTCCTCAGAAAACTGGGATTACAGGTCCCACTTAACCCAGCTATTCCCCTTCTGGATATTTCCACAGAAGAATTACAAACATCATACCACAGCAATATATGTGCCCCTATGTTTATAGCAGCACAATTTATTATAACTAAATGTTGGAAACAACCCAAATGCCCATCAGCTGAGGAATGGATAAAAAAGATGTGGTATATTTATACAACGGAGTATTACTCAGCTATAAAGAAAGATAAACTACAGGCTTTTGTAGGTAAATGGGTGCAACTAGAGACCATATTCATAAGTGATATAAATCGGACCCACATGTGTAAATGTCATATTGTCTCCCTGGTGTAGGAACCTGAAAGAGTAAATAAAGCCCAAAATGTACAATAGATGATAAGAAAGGGAAAGAAATTGTTCAAAGGAAGGAACAACTGGTATGAAGGAAAGAAAAAAAAAGAAAGAAAAAAGGAAGGATTTATATATATATATATAGATAGATAGATATAGATATTAGATAGATATAGATATTGATATTGATAGCTGGGATAACTGTACTGCTGATGCCTGGTGGTTTATTGAAAGGAACAGTTAATGCTTCAATTTTTTATATTTTGACCAATTTTGCATGCTTATATCTGCTAATCTGAGCAACAGATTTGAAGACAACAATAGGCAATGGAACAACTATTGGTGAATCCTACCGTCTTGTCTAGTGAAACTGTATTGTCTCTAATGTTTTATTTAAAGATTACTTTTTATTCTCTTTAATGGTTTGAACAATCTTCCATTCTTACATCTGGTGATCTGAGCAACTTAGTTGAACATAATAATACCTATTGTAACAACCATTGTTAATTCCTATCGTTTTGTTTTGAAATCCTCTATCATTTTTAATGTTCTTGCTTTGTTTTGTTTATGTCTGTGATCTTGGTATTTTGCTATTGTTCTTTTTTTTATTACTCTCTTTAATAAAAAAGTATAAAATAAGCATGCTTCAGATATTTTGCTATAATTAAAGAAAAATCTAGTGATAGCGAACTTTATAGTTAGTGTACTTTTATCTGCACTATCTAATTTGATAGCTTTACAACCTTATTAAGTGTTCATTTGTTGTAGATTCACATGTTTTTTCCACAAACAGAAGCGTGAGATGTTATGCTAGATCTGGAGGGTACAATACTGAGCAAGCCATGTTGTCTGCTTTCAAGGAGATTATAATTTGGTGAAGAATAAAGGTTGGTAAATGGGAAAATTGTATCATAAGAAAATGCTTGCTATGGTTGGACTTCACAGCAATGCATAAGAGAGATAATAACATTCAGGGGCTGTGGTGGACGGGTTTAGCAACATAAACTCCTTGACCTTTGTCATATCAGTGCATGGTGGCCTATCTTCTGACTGCCAGCTTCTGCATCTCTTTATCCAAGGGGCCTCTGTCTAGTCACCCAGGTCATTCATCCTTTGACCAATGGTTCACAGGCATTAGTAGCATATAAATACTCCAGCTCTCTTGCTGCTCAGGTGCCCCATGCTATGTAATGTTTTTGCCCCATGAATAACTGAGTCAAACCACAATTACCCACAGTGGGAATGGCCTTGCTGACCCTCTGCTAGCTTCTTTCCTGTCTCGCTTGGGCACTGCTTGTGCTTCCTGGTATCACCATCTTCATCACCATCTAAGAAGTTTAATACTGGGCTTACTGCTTGTACCTGGAACTCACACCCATGTACCAGAGTCATGGATGGAGCAACCAAAACACGAGAAAATTATTGATAAGATATGTTTCAAAGACAAAGAAAAAATACATACAAATATGCCTATATATATATATATATTTTTATTTAGAATGCTTTTTTTTGTAATGCATTTCTTTAATAAAATTTGAGTGCCTCCTGTATGCCAGATGAAATGTACTGAATCTGGGGTGAAAAACTTAGATACAATTTTCCTTTTAAATTTCAGGAGGAAGTCATAATGTCTTTGTTTTTGTTTTTTGTCTTTTTGAGACAGGGTCTCACTATACTGTTCAGGCTGGCCTTCATCTCACTTTGCAGCCCAGGCTGGTTTCAAACTTGCAACAATCCTCCTGCCTCAGCCTCCTAAGTGCAGGGATTACAAGTACGTGCCACTATACACAGATTAGGAGGAGATCATAACGTAGTGGGAATGTGCAAATAAAATGAAATATATAGGAAAGATCTTTACTATCTTCCTTAATAAGACACAGGTCACTGGGAGTCATTTTGAAAAATATAAATCCTTCATTTTATAAATGTGGAGACTAATGCTGAGAGAAAAGAAGTTACCCAAGGCACCTGGATAGACAATGCCAAGCAAAGCAGGAATACAGTTGTCTCTTTTATAATCAGATAGTCTTCTCCCAGAATGCACTATCTCTTATTTTCTGAGAAGATAGAAATGAGGTGAGCTATATGAATTTTATCACTATTAATGATGTCCACAAATATAAGTTACTAAACATTGGGTTTTTGTTTCCAGTGGAGATTAACTAGAGAAATAAGTGTTCGAGGCAGTAATCTTTCCACTTCTTAAATAACCCTAATGGGCAACTCTTAACATCAGCACTCTTGACATCAGTCTTTCAAATTTTTTTTAAAAAGGTCTATTTATGTAGCTTCAATGCATTAGGAAGGAACAAGTGGTAGCCAGTGTTCATTACATCCTACTTTCCCACCCTTGGTGCCAGAGCAATATTGTCTTATAGTTCAGGCTTTTCCTCATGATACATAATGGAAAGAATGTTCAGTACTTAGCCTGGGATCATGGCTTGGCAGCAGCTGGGTCCTCCAACTTTAGTCGCCATTCACAAGGGTTGAATTGAGTCACATGCTGTCACACGAGTAAGCAGGATGTATCCTTTTTAACTTTTATTAGTACATGTTTGCAATACGTAATGATTACCCTATTTATTACAACAATAGTGTGGCTATTTGGTGCATGCATATGACACATCCTAATTCCTTTAATACCTTCTTCTCTTTAATTTATTTACACTTTAGGTTTCTCCAGAGTCAAGGGCTCCGTAATGGTTTCAGCCCATCACTTTAAAAAAAAAGGACCTTTGTACTGTTTCAGAGTCCCTTATATCTTTTCAGCAGTACTCAATAATATATTGCCTCATAAACCTGATTAATATGAGTAAATTCTGATTTTTACTACTCAACTGATATATTCTGGAAATTGCATTCTAGTCTAGGGTTGTGGCTTTTGTTTGATTGTTACAGTACCTGCAATTCACAGACAGGGACGGGGTGCTTTCTTTTTATGTTCTTTCAAATTAGAAAACTGTAATGAGTGCTGTATACATCTCCATTCCAACAAAGACTTATCTCTCTTGGTTTTATACCATCCTTTACAATTGCTTCCCTTTCCTAGTCCTCGAGCAATTATAAAACCCATTAGCTATAATTGCAAAGCACCACTACAAGTTGATATATGCATAATTAATATTCACCATCTGTAATCTTCCACATGAATATTTGTTTATTTCAACACTTCAACTGCTACATCTAAAAATGAAAGTAAATAATTTGACAAGAACTTCAAAAGCCTTGAAGATTTTCTTTCAACTGAGCAATATGTGACTTCTTAAAATATCTCAGCCTCTTTCTTTATAGAATTTATATGAATGCCCCTATTGACTGTTTTTTTTTTAGAGATTAGTCAGGGAAAGGACTTGTGTTTCAAAATTATCTGCTATTTTTAGAAAAATATTCTAAAATCAAAAGATGTGATTACAGCTTTTTCAAAAAGCTTGCTATTTTCAATTGACAACTGAAGTACTCTAAAATGGTCAACAGAATCATTATTATCATCATCAATCATCTAAGGAATTTGACATTGCACCTACTTCTAGTTAGAATTCTTAGTTGAAAGGGAGATGAACAAACCAACTCGGCTTAACAGAAGCAGGAAAGTGATAGTTCATAGGCTTTCTAATTAGGGGCAAGGTCTAAGTGCAAATCAAGTAAAAAAAATTGCTGCTAAGATGTCCCTTGTCTTAGTTAGTTGCTATTGGGAAAATATACCTGACACCCACAAGTTAAAGAGGAAAGTTTTATTCCAGCTCACAGTTTGTTGAGGTTTCAATCCATACTTGGCTGGCTCCAAGTTAGGGCAGCATGGCAGAGAGGCATGGCGGAAGAGAAACTGTCCATGGCAGGGCAGGGAGAAGTAGAGAAGCAGCAGTGAGCCTCCCTTTCCCTTTTATTCCATTCAGGATACAAATCTATTGGTTTCAGTCACCCCTACCCCCCATGGATTTTCCCAGTAACTACACCCAGGCGTATGCTAAAGCTATCAGTGAGCTAAATTAGTTATCACACATTCATAATTCAATATTACACACCCATAATCCAGCCACTCCTTAAAGCCCCACCTGTGAGCACATGAGGCTTTGGGGAGACATGTAGATACAAGCCATAACACTCCCTATAGACTTCAAGGTCTCATTTTTCACCAGAAGAGGTCTATTATTGCTACCACTGATACCTCCAGCCTTGGACAGCACCTGCTGCCTGCCAGATGCCAATCTCTGAACATTCACTCCTAGGCCACTGAAATCTCCACATCACAATGTGAAATTTCTCATTCTATATTTGCACTCTCACCTACCACCCCTTTTTCTCTCCTTCATTTTCAAATACAAGTATCTGATTAAATGGATTAGGTAATGTGTCCAAGGTCTAGCCGTGAAGAAGACAGGATATATGCATTGCTCATTTTTCTTTATAGTAGAAAGTACAATTCCACCTTCAGCTACTATCTGAAAGACAAATCTTAGTTTGTTGACACAGTCTGAGTTTAAGCCTGTTTTTCCAATATATATTAATTAATTGTACCCTCATTAGTCTAAAATGTAACCAGATTTAGATAATACAGTTGCTTGCCTGTGGTAGCAGTTTTCTCCTGTGTTAAACGTGCATTTTGATGTTGAGAAGTAAGATTTTATATCCCTGATCCCTCATCAAGATATAAGGTACAATGCATGCTTCCCTCTCCTACACCCAGAATGGGAGTATGGACATGTCTTTGTGTGTTATTTTCTCTTGAAGTACCTCCAAGGTTTAACTCTTGAGCAGAGTAAAATGTTAATGCTTACTAAGCTCAAAGATTGGTTCCATCACATTTCAGGAACACAGTTCATTTACAGACACTTTATTTATTGATGGGCCACAAGGACTGAGAACCACTAAGTCTTATCTTACAAAACTTTGTAAAATAAATTAATCACACGTGTATCTGCTCTCACATCACATCTTGTATGTCACACATAAGATGCGGTCAAATGAGAAAGGTCTCTTGAGATGGTAGCTAAGAAGTTTATGGTTCATGCCAAAGTGAGCTCAGTGATATTAAAGAGTGAAAGGCATTTTTAAAAATTTGGTGAGCAAGACGAACGGCTTAGCTACCAAAATCTGAAGTGACATGTTGCTGTGGTTTATATCTAGATGTCAGCCCATGTGCACTCATGCGTGGGGCTTTGGGGAGGTGATTGAACCATGGTAGTGTAATAGTCATCAGTGGATTGGTTCACTGGTGAGTTTATAGATAAATGTGATGTTAGGGGATGAAGCCTGTTAGGAGGAAATGGGTCACTGGGGGAACGGCCTGGAAGAGTATATATTTCTTCCTCTCCCCTTGATCTCTCTTTGTTTCCAGCCACCAAGCCATGCGCTGTTTCTTCTCTGCCATGCATCTCTGCCATGCCACCTGTTCTGGTTTGGGGGATATTTTGCAAGGGGAACAAGAAAATACAAGGCACATATTTTATAAGATTATTTATGATAGTCACCCAAAGAATGATATACAGGAGAGTACAAGCAATCTATTCACACACTAAGACCAAGGAAATTAGCCGAGGACCTGGATCCCACAGAAATGTCCTGCGTGAGTCTAGCTGAAGACCTAGAGCTCAGAACAATGCCTCTCACAAGTCCAACTGGAGGCCTAGAGCACATAACAATGTCTCACACAGGCCTGTTTCAGGGATCTGTGCTGAGAAGGCCCAAAGGTCAGTGGTGGAATCTAGGAAGTCTATGCCAGAAGGATGAAGGATCTGTGCTAGCAGGCTGAGGGATCTGCACTGGAGCCAGGCAGCATGCACAAAGTAGGAACCAGAGCTCTCCTGAAAAGTACCACTGCCATCGTCAGCAACAATGAGGTCCAAAGATCCTCTGATGATCAGGACAGCCAAATTCCCATCAGGAAAGCCAGTGCAGCAAGCTTCTCCAGGAGACTGACAGTGCACCATCTTCCCCTCTGGAGCCAGGAAGCAATGCTCAGGGTGAGGACCAGAGCTCCCCCAAGGTGAACCGAAGCTATTCTCAGTGCGAACAAGATCCCAAGCTCCTTGGAGGATGAAAACAGCCAAGTTCATCAGGAAAGCCAGCATGACAATCTCCTCCAACAGAACCAACAGCTCCTTATAGCTTCTACCAGCTCCAACAGCCTTTCTCTGCTCCAGTAGTCTCACTTCTTCTCCAGTTCTGTCTCTTATGCTGCTGGCAACAATCCTCAGATGGGCCTCCCACACCCAGCACCACACTTCCTCAGTTCAGCTGAGTGTTATAAGTTGACCACCAGTGGTCAATCCACTATACTATCCTACCTTGGAGCCAGCCAGTTATGGACTAAAGTCTCTATGAACTGTGAGCTAAAATAAACCTTTCCCCTTTAGAGATGTGGCTGCTGGGTATTGTATCTCAGGGACTAGAAATTAACTAAGACACATGTCCTCCTTTCCTTCCTACTTCTCTAACACATTTGGCCAGGGACATTCCATGACTTATACCACCTACTGGCTGGTGTCTCATTGTCTTTTTTTCCTATCTAAATGAATATTTTAATGGTCAAAACATCTTACGTTCAGAACCCTTTAAGTTAATACCATACTTTAATCATGGTTCTCCAGTTGTACTTTATATAGTGATTTATATGGAAAGGCTGTTGAAAATAATTTAGAGCACCATCATCAAAATGTAAAAACACACAAGTTCATGCATATAAGAAATCCTCAATGTGTGTGTTGAATAACAGACTTTGATTCTGAGCATAAAGAAACATTTGGATATTGCATAAATTTCTGGAGATACTGGATATAAGATGCTTAGGATTTTATAAAACTGAGTTCCACAAAGAAATAGAGTAAGAGCATTGGGGCATCTAGTTATAAGTTATGCTGTTAATAGAACACAATAAAGGGTGGAGGGAGGAGAGTGTTCTTCCAAAGGCTCTTACTAGACCTTGGAAGGTACTGTTCCAAAATTATTTTAGGGACACTGTAACCTATTAGTTTTGATTGGCAGAAAGTAGAAATGGGAACCTTATGACTTACCCTCACATTGTAGCTCCTTGTGATGAGTTTATTCTTCCTCATAGAGAAGTAATAACCTCTAAATAGATGCTTCCACAGAGATCATAATAAGTGAGCTCTTTCGAAGGGGAAATTACTTTTGCTCAGAGAAATGTTCTCACCATTTTACTCTTTTGATTGTTCTTTCACACCTTATTTCACATAGGAAGATGTTTTCTTTAATTACCGTAGTTAGTACGCAGCTCATAGGAAGTGACTCAAAGGAAAAAGGTGTCGACTCTTATGAGCTGATAACATGGAAGCTGGTAAGCACTCAGGAAGCCTTCAAGAAGCAAACACAATGTTAGTTTTCAGCCAGGGATTCAAAGCCAAGTATAAGGTACTGAAGCCCCTTGTGTTTGTCTGACTTCATGAAATTGCTTTCATGTAAGTTTTACAGTATGCATTATATTCATTGCACCATGTGGTTTAATCTTGTTGAAATGCATACTTTCTTTGCTTTGGATCTGAAATAAAATGGGTATGTATTTTTTGTGCCCTTAGCAAATATTTACAGGGTCTGTTATGTGCAACACATTATTCTGGGCTCTACATATAGAGAAGTTAGATAATGTTTTCTTCAGTCTTGCGACGTAAGAACAATGCAGAGAGGATAGAGCAGACAGAAAACAAAGAAGTGAACCAATCAACATCTTATGTAAATATTGTAATATAAATATGTAGTAGGTCTTTATAAATGCCCTGGAACACATACAACAAGGGGAGGCATAAGGTATTGCCGGTGCTGTCAGGAATCCTGATTTTAAATGGATAGTCAGAGACATTGTGCTGAGGAGTTGTATGATCTAAAGTCTGATGTGTTAAGCAAAAGAAAATTCATGTGGATAAATGGCAGCATAATGGTATAGACTAAGAAGTCTTCAAATTGCTGCCCTAAGGAACATCATCTTCCAAGAGAATGCAAGGTACTTGGACAGAGAAGGTGAGTGTTAGGAAGATGAGGTACAGAAGCAGCGACTAGATTGTGTGTTTATCTTGGCCTTGATTACAGTTCTAGCTTTCACTCCAAATGTTTACACTAAATGTTAAATCTGTACATTATATGTATAATTTCCTCCTACTCTGCCACACTGCTATCAGCATGTCCCATGGCTCATGGGATGAAGTAGATCCACCACTATTTCACCTGAAATTTGGGTGGGTGAACTTTAGGAAAGGTTGACCTCAGACTAATAGCAGAGCAAACCCAAACAGGTTCAAGTTGTTTAGCGCCATCCATAGACTGCATGTATCTATAGCTGACTCCAAAAAGCCTCTGGTTATCCAACTTGGTGATTAAGAGTTCAATTCTAAACTCTCAAGCCAGTTTCTATCATTCTTTTCTCATATTTTTAATCTTTTTTTTTACATCAACTATGATCTTTTTAACATTAGCCTAAAGAAATTGTTGGGGAGCTTTGCTAGGTTGAAAGAAAAACTTTTGAAGTAAAGAAAAGGACAAATTGATATTTGATTTTGTTTTTTGTTTCTTGTTTTTGTCTTTTTGAGACAGGGTCTCACTGTGCATTTCAGGTTAGCCTTGAGCTCACTTTGTAGCCCAGGCTGATCTCGAACTCACAGTGATCCTCCTGCCTCAGGCTCCCGAATGCTGAGATTACAGGCCTGCCCCACCACGCCCGGCCAAATTGATATTTTAAAAGATGAATTGCCCAATAAATTAGTCACTATTTGGTGCTAATTTTAATGCAATTAACTACTGAGCTGTATGACTGAGTATCAGATGCCTCTCAGTAGCTGATTAGAAAATCTAAGCTTTAGAAAATCAAATTTAGCAGAGTAACAGATACATTATAGCTACCGAGTTTTTAAATGATTACCATACATCATTATCGTTTATTATTTGACAATGAACCGTGTGATCAATAACCTTTTATAATTATCTTTTTGTATATATATTATAATTGATGTTTTAGGCAGAGGTAGGTTCAGGCAGATGAAATACGATTTTTGAAAGACAGAGAAGTTGCTAGTGTTTGTCTTCTTTTCGGTCCATGTTGTACTCACAAGTGTTGTAAATCACCACTTTCTACTGTGTGTATAAATGGTAAAGCTATGATTGGAGGGGAGCAGTAAAAATGTAGGTTTTGGCAGAACTGCTGTCTAATGAAATTAGCTCATAATGTGAAGGGCCCTGTATTACAGCAAGATATGGATTCCAGTTGGGAGATCTGAGTCTTCTAGTTAAAAGTTTCAAGCTTGAGAGATGTTTTCTCTTTTCTGCTAGTATTTTTTTAAATGTTAGTATCTTTCCAATAAAACATGTGAACAGATTAGAAGATTGAGAAATAACTCCAAACACACTCAGCCACCTTTTCTTTGACAAAGCAACCAAACATTCTAGTGAAAGAAAGCTAGGCTCTTTGGTAAATGCTACTGGAAAAACTGGATTTCCCCAAGTTGAAAGGGAAAACAGGACCCATTTCACTCACCATGCACTGAAGCAAAATCCAAATGGACCAATGATTGAAACAGTAAAAGAGAAACACTAAATCTGCTGGAAGATAGAGTAGGTAGAACTCTTGAAGACATAGGTGTAAGTAAAGACCTTATAAAAAAAATCCCAATCACACTTGAAATAGTGCAAGGAATCAGCAACTTGGATCTCATCATCATAAAAAGCTTTTGAACAGGAAAAGGACCCCCCAACAGAGTAAATAGACAACCTACAGAGTGGGAGTAACTTTTAGTCAGTTGTCCCTCAGACATAGGACTAATATCTAGAATACATAAATAACTCAAAAAAATCAGAACCTTTAAATTTAAAGACTCAGTCCAGAAATGGGCATCTAAAATGCATAGACATTTCTAGATGAAGAAGTACAAATGGCAAATAAATACATGAAGAAAACTTTCAACATCACTGGTCATCTGAGAGATGCAAATTAAAATACTGAGACTCCATTTCATTCCAGAAAAAATAGCTATGATCAAGAAGTAAACCAGTAACAAATGCTGGTGAGGCTGTGGGGAAAAATAAACTTTTCTCCACTGTTGGTGGGAGTGTAGACTTGTGCAGCTACTGTGTAAATCAGTGTGGAGATTCCTTAAAAAACTAAAACTAGAGGTTTCTTTTGACCCAGCTACTTTCCTTCTATCTGTTTTCCTAGAAGAATTGAAAGCATCATACCACAGCGATATATGCACACATATGTTTATAAGCAGCACAATTTGTAGTAGCTAAACCTTAGAAAAAGCCCAAATGATTAATGAACGAATGGATAAAGAAAGTGTGCTTTTTTTTACACAATGGAGTACTACTCTGCCATAAAGAAGGATAAACTGGAGATATTTCTAGGTAAATGGATGCACCTAGTGACCACACTCTTAAGTGAAATAAGCTGGACTCACATATTTCAGTATTGCCTTGTTTCTCTAGTATGAGAAACCAAAAGGGCAAAACTGGGAAATAGGAAGGAAATCTTCAAATGGGAAAGGGAACAAGGGCAGGGAAAAGAAGGAAGCGAAAAGAAAAAGAGAACAAGAGGAAAAAAATGAAAGGAAACATTTCTAAATAAAGATGGAAAGAGGTTAAAGGGAGGGTAGGGGATTGGGGGAGAAAGAAGAATCAAGATTTTTATGTACAGGTACAAGATCCCTATGAAGAATGTGATCATTATGTTTACGGAAACTGTACCAATAAAATTAATTTTAAAAGTTTTCAAGAATCCTTTATTTTTATCTAGTTCTCCTTTAGTTATATAATCAGTCAACTAATATTTGTGAGTTTGTGATGCCTGGAGAAATATGATCTAGCCATTGCAGACACAGGTAGAAATTTAATGGTCTACCTATTTCCACCTGTGCATTGGTATCATACTCATTGTGAGTAATTAAGACCAACCACACGGATACAGCCACTTTAAAGTTCTGCACAAACTAACACATTAAAAAGGTATTTTAAAATTTCTTTCCACCCCAAAATGACTCGATGTTTTTCTTGAGAATCTGTGAATAGGAAATGAGAATTGGAGTAAATTTTATTTATTTTCTTAAAATATGGATTTTAAGTCAGAAAAACAAATAAAAAGCACACAAAACTGAAACAATAGCAACAGCAGCAAATAAAATAGAAGTTTTTTGTTTTTGGCTTCATACAAGGCAATAACCTATAAAAAGAAAACAATGGTAATTATTCCATAGAACTTTTCCTTATTAATAGAAGAAAAAATGGCCATCACTAGGCTTAGTGTTAATAATGTGACCATACACCCAAAGGAAAATTGGAGAAGAGGATAATTACTTCCTTGTTTGATTATGTAAACAATTTTTTTAAATATTCATGAACAGAAAACAAGACAAAACATACCCATATAAAATTGTAGACTGTTACAAAGTTATCTAGATAATTTTTTTTTTTTTTTTTTTTTTTTTTTTTTGGTTTTTCTCCGGTGCCGGGAACCGAACTCACGACCTTGCGCTTGCCAGGCAGGTGCTTTGCCACTGAGCTAAATCCCCAGCCCTCTAGATAATCTCTTATACACATTGCTATTGTCCATGAATGTTTTGTCTATTGTCCCTAATCATTTTCCATAGCTAAATTCCAAAAGTAAATACAAATAATATTTGGTTTATACACACTTTTTATTAGCTATATTCTTAAGGGACTTGTTTTTCCCAAAACAAGTTCAGTAGTCATTCTTTCTATTTTTAATTTGTACTTGACACTTTATTTCAGTTCTCACCATTCACGGGTTCTGTTTACTTACTTCACTTCAGGCAAGTCTGTTTTCTTTTCTCTTGTATGGAAAATTTCATCATGTGTTCTCAATGCCCGAATAGAATGCCATAGAGTTTAGGATTGTGGGGGTGGGGTGATGGGTGAGCAGAATGTAAAAAAAATAATGAAAAATAAAAAGGTAAACTATGCCCATACAAATTTAAATTAAGTAATGGAAAACCTTCAGGATAGTAAAACATTTTATTGGGCGCTCTAAAATGAAGCATATATTTCCTAAAATGTATTTATTGCTACATCTCCTATTAATGTTATTAAATTCTTTTATATTCAGAGAATGATTAGTCTTTGGAGTTTTATGTTGTCTTCACATGTAAGTGACATCAATTTGTAGAGAAAAATATCATGAGCATTTTACACCATAAAGAAATGAGACAAATCGAAACATTTCACCATGAAAAATATATGAACAGCAGTGCTTAGCATCATTAATCATTAAAATGCAAGTTTAAGCCGCAGTGAGATAGTCACAATTATATAGCAATAATGAAAAAACACAATAATAATAACTGCATGTGCAAAGTAAAAAGGATTTCTCATAAGTTGTTAATGGAAATGTAAAATGGTACAGTCAAGTTAGAAAATACTTCGGTAGTTTCTGAATAAGATAAGTGCGAATTTTTCATACAACACTGAAATTTTACTTGTAGGACTCCACTCAAGAGAAATAAATGTACGTGCTCACAGGTACACATAGAAGCGTGCTCACTGAATCACTGTTTGTAACAGCACAAACAAGAAACAAATTAATGTAGACTGACTAGTAAAAAGATAAATTACATTCAGTGTTTCTATACAATGGAATGCTATTTGCAAATAATGAGAAAAAAATACTTTATATAGACTATAACATAGATAAACCTTAACACATTATAGTAGGGGATTTGACACATGAAGACAAAAATAGATTTGTGATTAACATTAGATTGGGAACAGGAATTAACTGCAAAGGAGCTTGAGGGATCCTCTAATCACAATCAAAATGTGAGTTTGGATAATAACAGATTCACAGCTATGTACATTCGCTAAAACGCATTGAATTCAGTGCTGAAATTGAGCAGCGCAGTGAGTTTTCTGCGCAGGTGTTCTAATATGGTTTCGCTATGGACCGAGAGTCCAGCTCTCCTCTAGCAAAGAGACTTGCAGGACTTAGCTGATTCTGTGTCTCTGTTTGTGCCACCTGCTCCCACTATGAAAGTTTTATGACCAATAAAAATAGGAAATATGCCATTCATTTCTGGAGCTCAGGTTTTATATTTTCCTGCTCCAACGGGCAACATAAAATCCATGTGAACCTTAGGTTTTATACATTTCAGGTGTTCAAAAAAGAGTGCAGTGTGTGGCAGGAAACTGTAAAAGCAGAACATTTAACCTCAGCATCATGACATCAGGTGTGGCAGAAGAGAACAAGATACCTGGTCATTAAAGAAAATCCAAGGCTGGCTGAATAATACATACTGCAGCGAACCATCGGGAAGTGTCCCTGGAGACTCCCAGCTGTGTGTTTTTGAGAGCATCCTGTCATACTTAGTGGAAGTTTCATGTTGAAATTAAAGTAAAACCTCTAAAATTAACATCATTCCATTTCCATTCCGTGTCAGAGCGGTAGCTCTGAAATCATTTTCTTCATACTCAGTATGAAAACAGCAGCATTTATTTTATCTCATGCACATTCACTTCTTGGATGTTGGCTCTGCAAAAACTTGCTGCCAGATGGAGAAGCAGAAAGGTATATTTTGGATATCACTGTATTTTTTAATAATCTATAGTTCAAACATATGCCTAGATAAATACCTACAATAAAACAGAAGACCTTACGCTAACAGTGTGGAAGAATAGTAGTAGTTTGGGAGGGGTAGATCTCAAAAGAACATCAAGTCATCATTCCTACACCAACTGCATCAAAATTGTGGTACTTTTATATAATGGAATATTACTCAGCTGTAAAGAAAGATAAACTCGAGGCTTTTATAGGCAAATGGTCACAACTAGAGACCATACTCATAAGCGAAATAAATCAAACATACATGTGCAAGCACCGCATTGTTTCTCTAGTGTAAAGCCTGAAAGGGTTAATTTAATCTAGGAGATATGATAGACATTGAGAATTGATAGGAAACACTCATAGGTAAAGGATAACTGGGATATGGGAGAAGAGAAGGGAAAGAAGGAGAAAGTTTGTATATATGTATATGCAGGATAGTTAACATGGGTGTTCTACTGTCCTGTATTTCCTTGCTGAAAGAAACTGTCAGTGAGGCATTGGTTGATTAGCTTTGTATGTCTATATCTGTTTTCATGAGAAACTACATTGAAGATATCAATATGTAATACAATAAGCATTGTTAACTCCCTACCACTCTGTTTGTAACTCTGTAATGTCTGTACTGATCCTATGCTATTTTGTAAAATGTTGTCGGTCTGTTAGTATTTTCCTCCTTTAATTTCTAAAATAAAAGAAAAAAAAATTGTTCAGCAAATAAATAACAATACAACTTCCATAGCCTTAGTGTCCCCTTACTACTAGTGCATTGTCAGGATCAAATTTACCTTGAAAGTTCTTAGAAATATAAGATGACTAGATCCAGCCTAGACCTACTGAACCAGAATCTGAATGTTTAGCACTTCCCGTGGATGATTCATATGCTCCTTAAAGCTGAGGAGCACATCTCTGAACTCAGATGCTGGGGCTGGGAAACAGCTCTGCCTATAAGGGGAGCAAGAAGCAGGCTCACTGGTCCTCCTGGATCCCCAGCCCCTTCACTCACTGGTAGGCACGAGACAAATCCTACGAGGGAAACCAACTCAAGCACTGGTTTCCTAGCCACAGCCACAGAAGGCTGGAGTTCAGCTCCTCACAACTCCTGCAAGATAAGATTGCTCCAGTTATGAACTAAAGGTGTGTGTGGGGGGAAGCAAATCAGTTGAATTTAGACTGAAACATAAATAGGACTTCGATGACTCCTTACTTTTGTTTCCTGGTATGTGTGTGGGTTTTTCTTCTTTTTTTCCCTCTTATCGGAGGTATAGATATACAGTGCTTGTATGTGCAAAACAGAGTGAGAATTAATTGGTACCTTATGTAAGATCTTGCATTTTCATGTTTTGTTAAATCTTCCTCCACTCTCCAGTTATATTTTTGCCTCTCTTCTTCTCTGTACCCTGCCCTTACAAATAACCTTTCAACCCCCTCTCCTCCATGCTGGACAAAATGATATAATCAAAGTCTTACCTCTCTTCTTTCTTTCACTTTTTGTCATCTCTTTTTCCTTTTTCCCATCTTTCTGAATCATTTTCTTCATTTTTCCTTCCCTCATCTTCTACATCCTAACCAACTTTGCACAGATACTATTTCATTGTCTTCCTAGGTTATTAAGAAAAATATGAAATCGATCACAGAGAGATATACAGTAAAAATATGACATCAGATCACAGAGTGATATACACTAAGTAAACTCCAAAGTACCAACAGAGTTTTTAAACCATAAGTGATCATAATTGACCTTCAATCCTCAGTGCAAAAACAGTAGAAACATCAGAAAATAAGGCAACAAGATGCCTTCAAAAACTCTTATGCTGATCTCACGTGGACTGAAGTGAAGTCAGTTTCAGGCAAATAACTCAAAAATCTAATAGTTGAAATGTTTGAAAAGATCAAAGCAAAAACTAATAAGCAAATCCAGAAGATGTTTGGTGAGTTCAAACAAGATTCAAATGAATAGATAAAGGATGTGATTAATAAAATGTTTAATAAGTTTTAAAAAGACACAAAAGTTGATTGAAAGAAAGAAGACTATGCAAGAAAAAGATGATCGCTTTTGTAAAAACTTGCACAAAATAAAAATGAACCAAACAGAAACCCTAGATATGAAAGACTTAATTCAATATATGGACAACAGGATTGAATAATCTTAGGGGAGATTGTCAGAGCTTTCAGATGAGGTTGATGTAGTAGATCATGTACTCAGCAATACCCTAAACACAATAGGACACCAAGGAAGCTGGGTCCAACAGATGCTAGAGGATTCACACACCAAATCAATGTCAGAATTACTGGAGTTAGAGAAAGGTCAGAAGATGACACCAACATTCTAAAAAATTAATTCACCGAAGTCATTGCAGAAAAATTGTCAAATTGTGAGATCAGTTTGAAGTCCAGACAAATGAGATATTTAGAACCCTAACCACGAACAGAAAGGAGTCCCATTCAGCATGAACAGAGAGTATGAAAATCTGTTAGAGAAAAACACCAAGTAACTTTTTAAGGCAAGCTTATCAGAATAACAGCAGATTTCTAAGCACAAACTTTAAAGGCTATAAGAGCTTAGAATAAAGTTTTTTAATCCCTAAAAGATAAGAGTTGCCAACCAAGATTACTGCATCATAGAAAACTATCCTTAAAAATTAATGGAGAAATACCCTCCTTAACCAAGAGAATCTAAAGAAATTCCTAACCTCCAAATGAGTATTGAAAAATGTACTGAAGGGAATGTTAGAGACATCAAGGCCAATATCAACAAAGAGCCCTAAGGAAAGAGCACAGCTAACTGGGAGAGTAGTTAAACAAAAGGAGAAAAAATGAATCAGTATTTGTTGTAATTCAGTAAATATCTTTTAGTAACAACAAATTGTCAGTGGTCTTAATGGCCCAATCAAGACACAGACTGGCAGACTAGATCAAAGGACAAAACCCAGCCATATATTAGAAGCAGCACAGTTAACCCATAAACAAATACAGAAAGTATTTATCATGATGCACTAAAGTAAAATTGAAATGGCTCAAAGATCTAAATATTAAAACAGATGAGATTGGGCATGTTTAGAGTGAGATGGACATAGATTAAATATTAAAACAGAAACACTAAATCTACTGGAAGAGAGAATAGTCACATAGGAAATAATACAAAGAATCAGTAACTGGAATCTCATCCTATGAAAAAGCCTTTGCCCAGCAAAAGAAATCACCAACAGAGTGAAAAGACAACTCACAGGTTGGGAAAAGTTTTAGTCAGTTGTCCTTCAGACAAAGGACTTATATCTAGAACATATAAAGAATTTTTAAAAAATCAGAACACCCAAATTTAAAGACCCAATCCCAAAAGAGCATCTGAGATGAATAAACACTTCTCAGATGAAGAAATACAAATGGCAAATAAATAAATAAATAAATAAATAAATAAATAAATAAATGTATGTTTGACATCACTGGTTATTAGAGAGTCGCAAAAACAACCCAAAAAAAACCAAAAAAAAACAACACTGAGATTTCATCTCATTCCAGAAAGAATGATTACCATCAAAAAATCTATCAATAACTAATGCTGGTGGGGCTGTAGGGAAAAAGGAACCCTTCTCCACTGTTGGACTGTACACTGGTGCCACCACTGCGAAAATCAGCATGGGGATTCCTCAAAAAACTAGGATTAGAGGTCCCATTTCACCCATCTATTTCCCCTTCTGGGTATTCTGGAAGAATTAAAAACATCAAAGCACAATGATGTATGTGAATCCACATTCATAGAAGCACAGTTTGTAATAGCTCTTGGAAACAACCCAAGTGCTCATAGATGAAGGAATGGTTAAAAATGTATTTTTTAACTTTTATACAATGGAGTACTACTCTGCCATAAAAAGGATAATCTTGAGACATTTCTAAGTAAATGGACACAACTTGAGACCATACTGTTAGTGAAATGAATTGGACTCACATGTGTAAGTGTCTCTGGCATTTTTTCCTCTCACAGCATCTCCCTAGTGTGAGAAACTGAAAGAGTATGCAAGGACCAAAATGTATGTTTGATATTGTGGAGTGAGAAGAAGCTGTTGAAAGGAAAAGAAGAAGTAGGGTGGGGGAAGGGGGATAGAAAGGAAGGGGAAAGAGGAAAAAAGGTAAAAAGGGATAAAATGGAAACAAATCTTTGTAAATAGGGAGCAGGAGAGGAATTGAATGGAGAAGAGAGGATTGGGAAAAAGAAAGAATCAAACTACATCATGTACAGGTACAAATTCCCCATGGTGTATATGATCATTACATATATTTAAAATGCACTGATAAACTTAATTTTAAAAATCC
Source organism: Chinchilla lanigera (assembly GCF_000276665.1). Lineage (NCBI taxonomy): Eukaryota > Metazoa > Chordata > Mammalia > Rodentia > Chinchillidae > Chinchilla > Chinchilla lanigera. The sequence goes on along the minus strand of NW_004955478.1, from coordinate 2,880,151 downwards.
CACATTAAAAAATAGAATAATCTCAAATATATATTTAATGATGCATCTCAAGGTTGTAGATAAACAAGAGCAACATGAATCCAAAGCTTGTAGAAGAAAAGAAATAGAAAATATCAGAGCAGAATTTAATGAAATTCCTCCCCACCAAAACAAACCACAATAGAATAGATCAAAGAATCAATGAGATGATCCTTTCAAGGGTAAATAAGATTGTAAACCCTTAATTAAACTTACCAAAAGAAGGAGAGAAATGTCTTATGTCAATGCAATTAGAAAAGAAAAAGATTTCCAAGCATAGTGGCACATGTCTGTAGTCTCAGCACTTGGGAGGACAAGTCAGGAGACTTTCCAGGAGTTCAAGGCCATCCTGGGCTATATATTGAACTTAAGGCCACCCTGATCTGCATAGCAAGGTCCTATCACAAATTGTTTTTTAAATGAAAAAAATCAAAAGGATCACAATGGACACTCCCCAAATCCAGAGGATTATAAGAAACTGTCTCAAAATTTATACTCCAATAAATTATAGAATCTGGAAGAAATGGATAAATTCCTGGACATGTAAATTACCAAAATTTAACCAAGAAGACATAAAAATCCTGAATAGAGCAATAAGAACAATGAAATTGAGGCAGTAACAAGAACCTTACCAACTAAGAAAAGCCCAGAACTTGATAGATTCACCACTGAATTTTATAAGAACCTCAGGAAAGAACTAGGGCCAATGCCCCAAAGCCATTATGAGCAAGAATAGTGAAGCAGAAAGCATTCCAGTTCTGGATTTTGAACTATACTACAAAGCTACAAGTAGAAAAGAACATAGTACTGGCACAAAATAAACATACAGTAGAACTGAGGGTGTTGAGACAAACCCATAGAAACATGTATAAGTTACTGATAGGATATAAACTAATACAGCCACTATGGAAATCAGTATGCAGATTCCTCAAAAACTGAAAATAGGTATTTAGGAATAGATATTTCATTTGACCTAGCTATTCCTATTTTGGGTATTTTCTCAAAAGGGTTACAAGTATCATATCAGAGTGATACATGCATACTCATGTTTATAGTAGCACAATTCACAATAGCTAAAACTTGGAAGAAGCTTATATGATCATCAGTAGATGAACGGATAAATAAAATGTGGTATATATACACAATGGAGCACTGCTCTGAAATAAACTGGGATAAATTTGAGACAGTTGCAGGAACATTCTAAGTGAAATGAATCAGACACAAACAATTGCATGGTTTAATATGTTTATATACCAATTCCTTAATATGAATGTAATTATTACTTATTTCACAGATATACCAATAATAAAAAATAAAGTTTCAGCAAAGTTAATCTCTTAGTAGAACTTCTCATGGGTGAGAGAACTTGGCTCATCTATTCTTATCTCTAAGGCGCTGCTTTTTCTTCAGATCACCTCTGCGTGTTGAAGGTACTGTGATATCTGGCTGTGTTAATTTTTCCTCAATAATGTTGCAAGGTGCTGGGTAGAAATATTCCTTTTGACTAGAGCTCGCTTTTGGAATGCCTCCAAGACTGAGAGAGGAAAAGTACTAAAGCGAAGGAATTAGATACGTCCTAGATTTTGCTGTTCTCTCTGAGAAGATAAAACTGAAATGCCCGTCGGAAAGGCAATTGTATTGAGAGATTAGGAAATGTGCAAATTACATCAGGTCCCAGGAAAGTACAGTGGAAGACCCAAGACATCCCCTGTGAAGGACATTGCTCATTCTTACCAGAGAGGTCATACCCTCATCTGACAGACTTTATTTTGCTGAAGAAAGAAAGAATAATGAGACTAATAAAAAACTAATATATTGCAATACCTATTTTATGGATAATTCTAAGGTCTAAAATTTCTAAAAGGGATGATTGTTTTCTTTGAGTAGGACGGATCTGATTTTGTGCTATCCCGAAGAGAGGATCCCTTAGGAAAAGAACTTTGTTATGTATGGATCATTTCTGGGAACCTAGAGAAAGGTGACCCTACAGATTGAAAGAGGAGGCGCAAGTATTTTGAGGGCTGCCTCCTAACTTTTCATCCAGCAAAGGCTTTGCATGCATTATTTGGCACTTACTGAATTTCTGAGGTATGTGGCTAAATTCAAACCCTTTGCTCCCATTCCTCTGGCTATCTTTACCTTGAAAATTTGGAACCTGAATCTGTCTCTACCTGTACCCAGGATCCTGTACCTAGGATTTCTGAGCACAGAGAAAATTATTTGAATATGTGACATAGTGCTTCTAAAACACAAAGCCCTTGTGCTCCCTGGGCCGTTGACACTTTCTGGCAGTGTTTTCCCTTGTTTTAAATTAGTTCATCTATTTTCTTAGCAGCAATGATCCCCTATTTCTCAAGCCCTCTGCAGACATCAGCCTCAATTCCCAGGAAGATGAGCTCACACTTAGTCTCCCCATCCTCTGTCTACATTCATCTCTGCTCTCCCATAATGTTTAGAGATACAAGTATGTTTTTCTTCCTAAATAGAGAAGCTTTTCTTTCTGGGATCATGGCAGTCCTTCCAAATTTACCTTTGTTCCTAGATTCCAGTCACTTTGGTCGCTTTCCTAAGACCTTGCCCCACCAATGACCCCACTGCCTTCATATCTTCAGGCTTTCCTCCAGGGAACTGGCTCCTTCCTTCCGGCTGTGAACATAAACAAATTTCTTCCATTGCAAACAAACCCTCCACTGACCTTGCTCCTTTTTTGGAGCTACTACCTGCCACTCTTCTGCCCTCCATAACTTTGAAAGTAACAAAATCTAAGGGACTTCGTATGACAAAATGAAATACATGGTTGTTATATAAAATAAGAAAACAGCATGGTCATAGAACAGTGATATAAGAATAGTGATAATAAAGAAGCAGGTGGAGTAATATCAATAACTAGATATGATTATGAACAGATTTTATATAATTCTAATACATCTCTATTCATAAAATGCAATAGAAGCATAAAATGGAACAGTGTTGTTCGCAGTGTTTTATTTTTTTGTTTGTTTGTTTGTTTGCTTTCTTCCAGTACCAGGAATTGAACTCACGACCTTGTGCTTGCCAGGCAGGAGCTTTGCTGCTGAGCTAAATCCCCAGGCACTGTTCACAGTGTTTTGTGATATAAATGTTACGCTTTTAATATCATATGTCTTAAAAAGTATTCAGTTGTACTGCCTTTAAATACAGTGCCATCTTTGATTGCTGTTTAGTACTCAGTGAGTGATGTAGCTGGGTGTCCTGATGTATTGAAGAATGTGTTTCCCCTGTGCACACCCTTCTTGACATTGTTACTACCCTTGCACCTGCTTTTTACAGTCTTCTCTCAAATCCCTCTTCCAACAGGATTCTGTGCGTGCCATGTCAGCATCAGCATTCTTACCATGGGTTTGTTATTGCAGAAATGCTGAAACAAATTTTAAAAGAAACCTTCACAATATAAGGAAGAAGCACTAGAGCTAATAGAAGAGAAATGTTAACTTCCTGAGTCTCTCAGGGATATGGCTTTGAAAAGCTTATGCCAAGTCTAGAATTCTCATACACCAAAATGTGAGAATGTGAAATAACCATGCTTGTATTTTGCCCCTCTTGAACTAAATTCAGTGGTAGGAAAGATAGAGAATTTTTAAATCATATCAGGAGGAATTGGCCTCTGCATTCCAATTTTCCAGCACCACTATGATAAACACAAGTTGAGTAGAAATGGAAACAAGAAAGAAAGAGTTAGGCATGGCCCACCAAGGTTTCTGTGGTCCCAGATTAATTTGGGAGAAGGGTTAGACTTACCTGTTGTTATGTTTCATACACTGTGTCAACTTGAGGAGTCTAGAAGCTTAACTAAGCGACTCAGCAGTTGTACATCCTTGAAAAGGACATGGCCTTTTTGCTCTAGGATACTGTCAACTTGAGAAGTTTAGAATGTTCACTATGTGACTCAGCAGGGAGTGAAAGTCTTTATTTTGTGTTCATCCTCAGCCTGTGTAAGAGGAGGGCCAAGAGTTTGTGTGGGTGTAGAGGTTGTATACGGTAAAAGGGAAAGGAGGAAGGACTGATTGCTGATTCTTCAGAGGAGGTCCAGTCTTTGCCTTCAACTTGGTGATTGTCTCCCTTCTTGTGTTACACACTGTTGAGCTTCAGCCTTCCAGTGTAGACTCTTTGGCCTTTGTCATAGATTCTTCAGTTTCATATTACAGACCCATCAGCCTCCTTATACGGACTTGCATGGACACTGCGGTTAGCTCCAGACCTTGGACTGGACCCTTTAATCTCCAACGTGCAAGCACCCTCTGCTCGCTTCCTCAACCAACTCTGTGGCTGACCATTGTAAGCCAATGTTGCCATTTCTTATATATTTGTATATCTTGTGTTATATCTGTAAATCCTGACTGATACACCTGTGCTTTTGTGAAGAATAGCATGCTAGAAGAGTAAGTAGTATTGGCTAAACTGAAGGAAACTTGAGCCAAGGAAACACAAGTTAGGAAATCTCCATGTGTGGCTTTATTTAGGACAAGCATACAGATGTCTTAGTACATAGATGAAGAGTGAGGAACAACCACCACAAAGAGAAAGGCCAAATAATGAATGTGTGGGTTATAATGCCCTGAGATGCAAACCAGTAATCAATTGCTTTCATCTTAACCCTTCCTTTCCCTTCCATCCCATTTCAGGAAACAACACAAAAAGTTAAAAACGTCTGTGAGGTGAGGAAAGGGAATTTCTTAAGTTAGTTTCTTCTTGAAAGCAGAAAAAATTTATGTGGGAAAAAGTAAAGTGATTCCTTTGTATACCTGTGTAGTAGCTTATAAAAATGGTGCTTCCATCTTTATAAGGGTATACTTTCATTTATGTAACCAGTTTCTGCATTTTGAAATTTGTCCTGCCCTCAATTGGTCATTATTCTAAGCAATGAGGAGTCAGGCATCTTCATTTATTATCTCAGTTGCTGACCCTCTATTAATTTTTCAACCTAGTCCAACCTGACTTTCGTTGTTCGTATTCTATCAGAATTACTCTTATCAAGGAAATCAGTGAGCTCCAAACCCATGGACTCACTATAATTCATATATTGTTGATATCCATTCTTTATTAGATATTGAGATGTATCCCATTGTGAAATGTTTACCTGTTCTTAAGTTTCTCAAGATAATGCTTTAAGGGGCCAAGGATATATTTCAGTGGCACAGGATCTGCCTGGCAAGTGCAAGGTCCTAAGTTTGATTCTTAGTACCAAAAAAAAAAAAAAAAAAAAGAAAAAGATAATGCTTTAAGTTTATTTTCCTTCTTCTTTCTGTTTTTTTCTTTCTTAGTTTGGCTCTAAATATTCTCTTCATTCCAAACCCTACATGAATTACCTCCCTTCTTGGGTCCCTTTTCTTTTCAGTATAAATTTCTTTCATAAGGATTTTCAATCAGTATCACATGGTTATCTTCTAAATAGGGTCACTTTCCTAAATCTTTATATTCTGCCACAAATTTTTACCAGATTTCTTACTCATGGCATCTTAAAGATAACCATCTATCCATCCATCCATCCATCCATCCATCCATCCATCCACCCACTTATCCATCCACCTATCCATCCATCCATCCATCCATCCATCCACCCACTCATCCATCCATCCATCCGTCTATCCATCCACCCATCCACCTATCAATCCATCCATCCATCCATCCATCCATCCATCCATCCACCCATCCATCCATCCATCCATCCATCCATCCATCCATCCATCTATCCATCCATCCATCCATCCATCCATCCATTCAATGTTTATGGAGTAGTTTTCAGACTCTGATCTAGGCAACAACAAAACAGATAAAATATTTTCAGCCAGGAACATTATACTCTGGTTTGACAGAAATAACAACAATGAATAAGAGAGGAAAATGGTATTTTTCAGTAAATAACTTTGAATCAAGCTTGCTATCGCCCTCTCCATATGATTTCTACTTTAACTGCATAACCATGGTTGGTTATCCATCAGTCTGCTTTTTCATGGTAGAATGATCAACATAAACTTCTCTTCCCCTTTACAAAGGGAGTATTCTCCGTGATTAAGAATCTGGATGAAGGGGCTGGGGATTTAGCTCAGTGGCACAGTGCCTGCCTGGCAAGCGTGAGGTCATGAGTTTGATTTCTGGTACTGGAAAAAAAACAAAAACAAAAAAAGAATCTGGAAGATACCATTTTAAAGTTTTGGGTCCCTATTTTGTCATTACTAGCTCTGTAGTAAGGATGGTTAACCCCTATAATAACCCCTTTATTAGTGTGCCAAAAAGAATCCTATCTCACATTAAGTAAAAATGAGAAAATATGTGGTTATTATCCACATCTCATATTTAGTATTCAGTAAATGGTAGCTCTTGCTATTATTTATCCAGTTGACCATTTGTCTTGGTTACTTTCCTCTTGTTGCTGAGACAAAATACCCAATGCCCCAAATTAAGGAAGGGAAGATTTATTTTGCTTACAATTTTTGGAGGTTTTGGCCATACTTGGCTGGCTCCGAGGCAGAAGATAGCAAAGCAACAAGAGCAAAGGGGGAATAGCAGCAAGCAGTCTCTTTCTCTCCCTTACATTGTAAGAAGGCTACCCCACCCGGGAGGCTGCACTCACATAGTTAACCTTCTAAATTTCTCACACTGATACAATGAATAACATCCCAGAGCAAGAAGGGCATGCCCTTTGCATCCCAGGATGTAGAACTGCAGAGTCACTTAGCCAAACCTCTAGACTCCCCAAATGGACATGATGTATCAACCATAACACCATTGTATCTTCTAGATTCTTGTTTCTAAATCTGCACCACTTAAAATGACAGACACTGATACATATGGTGATTGAACACTACAAACATGGCTGGCCACAACTGAGATGCACTGTAATTTTAAAATAAATACTACAGTACTTAAAATAATGTAGCAAATCTCACTAATAATTTTATATCAATTCTATACTGCAATGATGACATTTTTAATATATTAAGTTGAATAAATAAATTATTGAAATTAATTTAGCATTATGTTTTACTTTTTCAGACTGGCTATAAGGAAATTTATACTTATTGCTATGGTTTAGATTTAAAATGACCCCCCAAAGTCTTATGCATCAGAGATGGGGCTTTGAGAAATTGACTGGTCATGGGTATGTCTCAAATGTGCTGTTGGGACATCGGGCCTGGTGTTAAAGGTGGGTCACACTGGAAAGATGGTCTGCAGGCCTGCATCGATGCCCCTATCTCCTTCCTGTCCCTCTGTTTCCTGGCTGCCACAGGCTGAGTGGCTTTCCTCCACCAGCCCTTCTACCAGGCCATTTCTGCCTTGGAACCAGCCAACCATGGGCTGAACACTCCACAATTATGAGCCAAATAAAATTCTCCCTTAAGTTGTGGATGTCAGGTATTTTGTACCGGAAGTGAAAAAAAAAAACCTTGCACTTACCTCTGTGAATGTCATTTTAATTCTATTGGACAGTGCTCTTCCAACACATTTCTTACGCAGCATTACTCTAATGCTTAATACATTTAAGGGCTTTCCATCTCTCTTTCTGTGATTGCCAAAGTATCTTACGGGTCTCTGTCTGATTCTCCCCTGAATTCTCAAACCATCCTTTTTACTTCTGCCAGATTGATACCCCTAAAACATTAGAAGAAAAAGCCTTTTTAATTGGCTTCCTATGACCTGGCAGATAAATTCAGTCTCCTTATCTTGGCATATAGAGTTCTGGGATTAGAAGTTCCATATTGCTCAAGGCTTTCTTTGTACTTTCTTTCTCATACTCCCAACAGAATCCAGTTAGCTGGAACTATTTCATGCCTGTATGCTTTGGGCCATGGTTTTGCTTTACCTGAAATGACCTCCTTCATCCCACCTACACAGACTTCTTTATCCTCAGGAACATGGGGGCTATTTCAGCCTATCTCTCTTTAGCTTTCACACACTGTCCTAACCTTCCTGCTCCTCTACTCTGTTCTCTTTCTCTGACTTTGAATTTCCCAATAAATGAGATTGTCATTTCCTGTTCTTTATATTCACCAATCATATCAAAATACTTGTAACCTATTAAGTATGCAAAAATTCTTTAAAGGAAGGATAGATTGGAGCTTTCTTCCAAAACCAAATAAACAAGCCATGATAACAGCATAAATTAAACATAAAATATTGTCATTATTCATTAAAAAATAACTGAAACACCTCAATTGCCTAAGCAGATAGAACATCTGTTTCCAAATATGATGGCTGCACTTTTTATAAGAAATTGTTTTTGAATCCACAGTCAATTTTGATTTTCCATTTCCTAGATCAATTAACGGAAGTGTAATAAAAACCTCTAAGCCTTGCCTGAGGTAACATAAAGCAAATAAAGGGAGATAGGAAGGAGCTAAGGAACATGGTAATTTTAAAGTTGTACTTTTAAGAAAACAGTAGCTTCAAAACAAAAGATTACCCAAGGTTACAATACCAAAAAAAAAAAAAAAAAAAAATCCCTAAGGCTTTAAATATATAATAGGCCTGAAAATGAGGTCCATACTTTTTACCTGTACACTAAGCCTACGTCCCCCGACCCCACAGGACTCCATCTCAAGAAGCAACATGACTGAGTGGGGTGCACATCTCTAAATTTGAAACACAAGCAAGTTTTGTTTTCCTGCAATACTGGGACTGAACCCTGGGCCTTCACTCTAATCTACATCACTAGGCCTTTCTCTGCTTTCAAATATTTTATTTTGAGACAGCTTCTTGCTAAGTCACTGAATTGCACACATCGGGCTTAAACTTTTAATCCTCCTGCCTCAGCCTTCCAGCAACCATTTGGTTTGTATTCTAATGTAGCCCACTAAATCTGTAGCCTGATGTACTGCATGAATATGCATTCTAGATCACCATCTTAAAGACGCTTCCATGACTACATTGTCTTGGTTACTTTTCCCTCACCACTGAGACAAAATATTCAATACCTCAAATTAAGGAAGGAAAGGTTTATTTAGCTCAGAGTTTGTAGAGGTTTCAGTCCATACTTGGCTGGTTCCAAGGCAGAGTGGCACATAGCAGAGGACAACAGTTCATGGCAGCAAAGAAGATAGCAAAAGCAACAAGAGCTGAAGGGAGGAATGGCAGAGGGAAGGTGACTCTTTCCCTCACTTACATTGTATGCAAACTATCTGCCTCAGGGCGTGTAGCACTCACATCCATAATTCTAACGTTGGACCACAAATCAATCATAAACTCTGAAAGCCTGCCCCACGACTGCATGTGTTTTTGGGGGGACACCCAGACACAAACCATAACACACACAAACACCAACAACCCCAGACCTCAGACTCTCTGAGCACCCACATTCCCTTCTGAGTGTATACATCTTTCTGCCTAGTAAACTTTTCCATGCTTCTCAGAGATGTGTCCATGATTCTCTTCTGCGACATAAGTCAGGGCAATCGGACTCTACAACCTACCCAGTAGGTGGGGTGAGTTGAGGTCCCTAACATCTCTTTGGTGGCCCTCCTCTGATCCTGTCCAATGGCGTGGCAAATTCTCTCTCTTTGATAATTGTCTGTGAAACCTGCATTGACAATTCTGACTATGAAGAGACTGGAGTGCATTCTGAAAGCTTGCAGGCCTCCTTGTCTGTGCAGTGTTGTGTGCAAAGATTGCCTCTATCTGATAGAAACTTGCTGAGGAATTGCCCTTTCCCACTTGGTGAGGATTGAAGCCACTATCAGGTTCTAATGATTTCTGAGTCAAGAGAAAACAACTGAGTAAAGTGAACACAGACCTCTGTCCTATCAGCTCCTCCTTGGTGCTTTGTTAACTGGAAGGCACTGTTTGCTTTTAAAGACTGGGGATGGCCTATATTAACCTTTGCAATTTTTCAAAACCCTGAAAACAGACATAGTAGTACAGTGACCTAATTTTCCAGCCATCAGTTACACAACAGGTCAGGCAGCTAACTTCAGATTTTGATTTACTATGAAAAGTGTGGTCATTGGATCAGAAAGTCAGCTGGGTGCTAAGTTGCCCTTTATGAGTGGGATGGATGACATCATCACTGACAGTGCCCTCTCTGTCCATTTGGGCACTCAAGTTTTATAAATTATCACAGATAAATATTTGTGCAGAACTGTTTGTGTAGAGACAAAAAGATATGGTGTATGTTGTAGGAATTATGACTTCTAGGAAAGAATTTACAAAAAAGAAACAAAGAAAGAGAGAGAGGGAGAAAAGGAAGGAAAGAAAGAAGAAACGAAGGAAGGAAGGAAACAAGGAAGGAAGGAGAAGGAAGGAAGGAAGGAAGAAAGAAAGAAACAAAGAAAGAAAGAAAGGAAGAAAGTAAGAAAGAAACTAAGAAAGAAAGAAACAAAGAAACAAAGACTGGAAGAAACTTTTTTTTTTCTCTTTGTTGAGACAGAGACTTGCTATACAGTTCAGGCTGGCCTTGAGCTCTCTTTGTAGCTGGGGCTGGTCTCGAACTTGCAACAATCCTCCTGCCTCACCCTCCCAAGTGCTGGGATTATAGGCGTGTGCCACCACACCCGGCTGAAAGAAAGAAACTTGAATGATTCTAAAATCATAATATAAATCCATTCCACTTAAAAATTTTTTTTTTTATTTTAAACATAAAAGGAGGGAAACATTAACAGACATACAACATTTTACAACATATCACAAGCACAATACAGACAATACAGAGTTCCAAACAAAGTGGTAGGGAATTA
>NW_004955478.1:2828974-2863515 GCF_000276665.1 Chinchilla lanigera | reverse complement strand
ACTCAGTCTGCAATGTCCGCGGGGTCTTTGTTCTCGTGTCCTGGCCTCTGGGATTGGGTGGGGCCTATCTGGCTTTGTGCGCGCTTTTCAGCTGGGAATCCTGGTGGTATGAGTCCAGCCCACACTCGGACCCAGAAGCCCTGCCGCTCCGGAGAACTCGCTGCCTGGGCGCAAGGCGCGGGGGCTGGGGGAGCCTGCTCAGCCGGCTCCGAGGGCCTGCTCACCCCACCCGTCCCCTGGGCCTCTCTTCCACTTAAAAATTGACTATATGAAACACCAAGACACTGCTTTTTATATCATAACTTTATTATCATTGGTATTGTCATTTGTAAGAAATGACTGTGTTAATAGAGCAGAACAAATATATTTTCCTGTTTCATTTAATAAAAAATTTCTCATTTAAATTTCCCATTAAACATTGATTATAGACACACTTTAATAGACTGGCTGCAATAGGGTCAGCAAACTTTTCTTTAAAATGCCAAATAATGAATAATTTAGTGTTTACATGTCATACATTCTGTGTGGCAACTACTTCTCTCTGCCCTAGCAGTGAAAAAAGATCCCCGGGGATATACCTCAGTGACACAAGCACCTGCCTGGTGAGAACCAGGTCCTGAGTTCAATTTCTAGTACCAAATAAAAAAAAGACTAAAAAAGGATCCATAGGCCATCTGTAAGTGAAAGGATAGGGCTCTACTCCAATAAAATATTACTTACCAAAGCAGGAAAAATCAATAAATGGATAGGGGTGGGACTTGGGAGTGCAATCAATAGTTTGCCAACCCATACCTCTAGTGTAGTGCAGTATAATCTCTTATGCATATACCTTAAGATATTTCCATTTTTCTTACTGTTGGATGTTTATATTTTTCCAATAATTTCCAATTTTAGTATATATGCTGGGGAAACAAGCACAGTCTTAATAATTTCCATATTCTAATAAAAATTCAACAAAGATCATTTTGTGATTAAAACTTTATCTGCATTTTCAAAATTGCCCTTAGAATAGATTCTTAGAAGTGGAAATTCTTGGCCAAAATATATACATATTTTTAAGACTTGTTCTTTTGTCACTCAGGAGTGTAAGCTGGTGTGTAATTTCTGGAAAGCAGTTTGCCAACACTTAAGTGATCCCTTCCCAAGATCTTACTAGTTTTATGTACGAATATTTGCAAAGGAAACAAAAAAAATAACAAAGAAAGGTGCATAGATTTTTTGTCATTGTTTAAAAACATATGTAAGTGTATTAGGTTTGTGTATGTGACATTACAGAATTTCAACATTTTTTCACATTTATCTATTGTACTTCTATTTCAAATTTGTTTTTACACTTGGCCCAATTGTTTCTTTGTTTTCTTACCATTTTGATTTTTTTGTACAATTTTGCTTCATTACATGTATTGAGATATGAAAAGTTTAAGAGCACAAACTATCGAACCAGACTGTCCAGGTTTGTAGTGTGACTGTGACATTTCCTGGCTAAGTGAACTTTGGCAAGGTACTGAAACTGCTGTGTGAGTTCATTTTTTGTTATTGTAGGAACACCAGAGGCAGGCTATTTTATAATGTAAAAAGGTTTATCTTGGTTCTGAGTTTTGAAGCCCAAAGGTCCAAATGGCAAGTATCAGGTCGAGTTGGTTTTCCCTACATGTATCACATCATAACAGGTCTTCATGCTTCTCTCTCTCTGTCTGTGGTCTCTTTCACTCTCCTTATAAAGCCATCAGGATTCAACCAAGGCCCTGTACAAACCGCATTAAACCAAGTATCCACTTTCTCAGTACCAGTACCATAAGACTTTGGAGATCAAACACCTCTATAGTTTGGGGCTAAAGTCATATTGAAGCCATAACAACTCCTTATGGTCCAACTTCCACATTTTTCAAACGAACTGTATAAGATTGTCTACATCACATCATTGCTTTAAGAACCTGATTTTAAAAAACCACAGAAAGCACACATTGCTAATGCATAGTATAAGTTTTATAAGTAGTACCCATGGCAATGATAATAAAGCCATGATTCCTTCTTTACTTAAATTACCTACATGGTGATCAATTATATTTGTGCCTGTATGTTCTCTGAAGTTTATTGTGGTCTAGTTTGAAAAATTTCCCTGGATGTTATTTGAGTATGTGGTATGAAAGAATGAAAGGAGTTTCTAAACTAATATACTTTCCAAATAAACAAGGCAATCCCTATATTAATTTTTTATTGACCAACATTTTTTATTGACCAACATGTTCCTTCTGCATTAGTTTGTAGTGTAATCTTTAGCAGTTAATTTTCTTCTACATGTTTTATGATATGTCTATGGAAAAGTTAATGTCTTAAATTTATCTTCTGATAAATTCTGGGCCCTTCATTGTCTTAACTTAATTATTTTGACATTATGATGCTTTTAACACTCAATGACATAACTCTCCTGCAGTACTCGGATTTGTGTGAGATGGCTTTGTCAGTTATACGTGCACTGGAGAATGCTAGTTGCCATTTGTTGCTGTGGTTTTACTATTCTCATGCTCTTATTATTATGGCAATTACTTCTACAATGACTATTATTCTCAGAGCAGGCCACCTAACCACCTTTAAGTGGTTCCCTTCCCCTCCACATTGGACACTTTCCTATTCTTCTTTCATAGTATTTCTCACCTCCTACTGCATTCTGTTTTTCTTATGCTGCTTGTTTTTCCTCCACTAAAATATAATTCCCCAAGGAACAAATTATTTTATCTGTATTTTTTACATAACATAAAAGATATATGTAACAAAAAAGAGCTTGTAAGATATAGCAGATACTCAATAAATATATATTGGGCAGATAACACTACTTTCCTAGGGGAAGTTAAAGGTATATATATATGTTTTTTTTTTTCTGGTACCGGGAATCAAACTCACGACCTTGCACTTGCCAGGCAGACGCCGTGCCGCTGAGCTAAATCCCCAGCCTGGAAGTTAAAGGTAAATTGATTCTTTACCTTTGAAAGTTTTTCTAAGTAGTGGGAGCCCTTTCACAATCAGCATTTGCACATATTTAATAATTCAAAAATATTTCATCGGGATGGTCTATGCTCATGACACTCTGCTAGGTCTGATGAAAGATATAGAACAGAATGAAAGAATCACAGAGGATCTTTCACAGAGTCACAGAGAAGAAATAAACTTGCATAAATCAAACCACATTACAATGTAGAAGATGCTAAGTAAAATACCATAAGAAGTAGTTGACATTTATAGCTGTGCAATGGAGAGAAGCCTTCCAGAAGAGATGCTCATGAGACCAAGTACAGAGAGATAGATAAGAGTGTAAAACAGCAATGAGCACAATAAGTATGTATGTGAGAGGCATAAAAGTATGAGAATCATAGTCCCTGAGTCTGGAATTCTGCAAATTCCATGTATATCAACTTGCAGGTCAGTTGATGTCTTGGTTACTTTTCTCTCGTTGCTGAGACAAAATACCCAATGCCCAAAATGAAAGAAGGAAAGGTTTATTTAGCTTACAGTTTGTGGAGGTTTCAGTCCATACTTGGCTGGCTCCGAGGCAGAAGATAGCAAAGCAACAAGAGCAAAGGGGGAACGGCAGCCGAACAGCAAACAGCCAGAGCAAACCGGAGGAATGGCTGCAAGCACCTTCTTTCTCTGCCTTACTTTGTAAACAGGCTACCCCCACCTAAGGGGCGTGTAGCTCTCACATAATCTGCATGCCCTCCTCTTCCACAGGCTCAGGATGTATACAAAGTAAGCACCCTGGCTTCCTGCTGAGTCACTTAGCCAAACCTCTAGACTCCCCAATTTGACACAATGTATCAACCATAACAGTTGAGTATCATAAGGAGCTGTTAGGATGAGATAAGGTTCTTAACAGGTTATGTAAGTGTACTAACCTATGTTTGTATAAGAGGTGTGGAATTCTAGAGAAAGCCCATGATGGCATGGCAAGAGTGTTAAGGCTTTGTAATGAACACTTCTATCACATGTGAGTGTCTCTTTAGCTGTTGGGTGAACACTTGCTTTGAAAGAAAGGAACAAAGTTCTTTGAACAGCAACTCAGCATAACATTGATTCCTGAATTTTACAGATATTAAGGTATCCTATTTTGGAACCCACTGAATTTTAGCTTCTGGCAGTTAGAATGTCAACCTCATTGATTCTGAGATCTGATTGGGAAATTGGAGGAGCACACTTCTGGGGTGCCCTGATGTCACTCGGGGCCTGTGTCTTGGTCTTTGCTCCTATTTCTCTGCCACTCTTCTCTTGCTCTGCTTCTGGACCGCCAAGAACTAAGCAGCACCACATCCTTACTTAATGGTGTTTCTGCCATAGAGCCAGCCAACTACACACTGAATATCCCCAAAGCCTGGAGCTCTTCTTTTAACTTATTGGTATCTGGGATGGAGATAAGGAAGCTAATGTGTAGCTGCATTTCTGACTCTATGGTTTTGATATTTTAAAAAATGCGTCCCCTTCTTGAGTAGTAGAGATGGCAGTAATTGCTTTTCAAAATCTAGTGGATATTTCTTTTTCCCTGTTATAGATCATCAGCCAGGAGTGACAAAGTTTATTCAACCTAATGCTGAATGGAAGACTAAGAGAAAAATGGGAGTGTGTACTTGATGTATATAAAGACAGAGAGATAGAGAGACAGACAGAGACAATGACTCTGGCACTCATGCTGAGGCCTCAGTGGTGCATACTCTCTGCAGAGCTGCAGATGCAAGTGTGAGGTCAAGTCCTGAGGAAGCTGGAGTCCAACATCCATAGACCCTAACTACAGAAACCTGCACTCACTTTAAAAGGGAGGACAGGAACAAGAGAATCAGCCTTGCCTTCCTTCTGCTTTCTTACTCTACTTGGGTCCCAAGGATATTGGATACTGCTGCCGATATTCAGGGCAAGTCTTCATTCAATTTACAGACCCTTATGCAAATCTTCAGGATCGCTCACAGGAACACCTAAAAGTGTGTTCTGCCAATTCCCTAGTCATCTCTCAAGCCAAGTAGAAAACCAGAATTAACCAACAGAATGCCTTTTCTGATTTTCTGCCTTTTGGATCTGTCCATTACAAAAAAAAAAAAAACAGGCATTAAATCCTCTAGTTATAATAGTTGGTTTATCTATATCTCTTGTAGTTCTACCATTTTTTGCCTGATGCACTTTCATGTGTTGTTGTTATATGCATATAAGATTAAGAATTTTTATGCTTTGTTGGGGAATATACTCCTTTATTATTACATAATATCATCTTTATCCCTCAGGTGATGCATTTTTTGTTGTTCATTTTACCTATACATAAGCACATTAGTACATATATACACACAGATCATATAAAAATACAATGTTAATACCAGTTTTGAAGAAATTGTTATATATTAAGGCAGTTAAAGTGCAAGAAACATGAAAGTCTTTATTTCAATTTCACTTATTCTTCTCTCATATTTTCCCTTTCCTTATGTAGATCAGAATTTCTAACCTATATAATTTTCCTTCCTTCCAAAGAACTTTTAACATTTCCGACAAGGCAAGTCTTGAATTGTTATTTATCTGAAAGAGGCTTTAGTTCTCCTTCAGTTTTAAAGGGGGGATTAAACTTTCCAGTTTGTTTGTTTTCTGTTTAAAACTTTAAATATTTTCATATACTCAGTTTTTGATTTCATGGTTTCTAAAGAAAAGTCAGATGTAATTCTTATCTTTGTTTCCCTGTGGTAAGTGGTTTTTTTTTTCACCCCCTCTGATTTCTTTCATGTTCTTTTTTCTTTTAAGTTTTTTTTTTTAGTTTAAACGTAATATACCTACTGTAGTTTTTGGTTTTTTGATTTAAGTTTATCTTACTTGGTTTCTCATAACTTTCTGAATCTGTAATTTGGTGTCTGACATTCATTTATAAGAATTCTCAGATTTTATTTATGTTTCAAATATTTCTTCTGTTCCTTTCTCTCTATTATCTCTGTCTGGTGCTCAATTCAAGCCTGCTAGATCTTTTGCAGTTAAATATTCTGCAGCTGCTGGATATTTGAGGGTATTTGGTACTATCTGATTTTCAGTTTTAGAGGTGCCTATTTACATGTTCCTCACTTGAAAGATTATTTCTCCAGTCCTGGCTACTCTAATAACAAACCCATCAAAGGCTTTCTTCATTTTTATTATACTGAGTTTGGCCTTCAGCACTTTTCTTTGGTTATTTCTTGGAATTTCCATCTCTAGAATTACATTGTCTATTCTTACACATTGCTTACTTTATCCTTTAGAAGCCATACATATTAATCACAGTTGTTTTCAACCCCGGTTTGATAATCCCAACATCTCTGCCATATCTGAATCATGTTCTAATGTTTGATATGTCTCTTCAAATTATGTGTTTTGCCTTAGTATATTTTCTACCCTTGTCTTGGTAGCTGACATGTTATGCTGAATTAAATGCAGTGCTGGAAGTTGATCTTAAGTAGTTTGGTGGTAAGGGGTGGAGGGAGTTAAGTACTCTGTAACTCAAAAGTCTCAGTCTTTTGGTGAACCTGAGCCACTGGACTACAGAATTCACATAAGCTTCTTAGTCTCCTCCTCAGATGGCCCTGTTAGAGTGAACTGGAGTTGAGCATTTCCTTCCTTCTGGCTTAGTTAGGTTCTGATGAAAACCTAACAGGTTAACCTCTGGCTACCTAGTTTCTCTTGAAGAAAGAACTTATTAAGATCAGAATGCTCCTATGTACATATATTCCTCAGATTGTGATGGGATTATGTCCTGACAAATGCACTGTAAACTAAAGATATCATTCAATGAAAAATGCATTCAATACACCTAATCTATCCATCTTAAATATGCTCAGAACACTTGTCTTATTATTGACCACAAAGCCTGATTGCTAATAAAATATTAGATTTCTCATGTAATTTATTGAATATTGTGCTGAAAGAAAAAAGCAGAATAATTACGTGGGTATACTTTTGCATTACCATAAACTTGAAAAATTTTGTATCAAACCATTTTAAGTAAGGGGCCATCTGTATTTCAGCATGGTTCCTTTTTCTTCCTCCTGCCCCCTCCCCACCGCAGACATGATGGATTTATTTTTAAACCAATATACAGTGTGAGAACCTGATACGCTACTGGAGGGAAAATTCACAAGTGATTTCTGTCCTCCCACACCAGCTATCTCATGCTTGGGTTTCTCTGAGAATTTTCTCTCTCAGAATTGTTCAAAGGGAGCTTCCAGGAATTCTTCAACTACACTTCAGATTTCCCCATTTAGAAATAGTGCCCTTGAAGACCCCTGCTCTGGTGTGTTATGAGTGTTTATATTCACCTGTTGGCCTGTCCAGTTTGGGGAGCAGTGGTTTGCTTTATGACCTCATGTCTCTGACAGCACTAAGAGTAGCTCACTTTTAATTTGTTTGGCTTTTGACTTGTGTGAATGGAGTGGCAATTTCTAAGCTTCTATGCTAGAACTCTGTAGTGTTTTTAAAGTATAACTTTCATGGTGTTCTGAAGCCAAAGGTGCATCCTTTTAGCATGCAAGATTGTTCCATAGTGTATGCCTAACAAAATTTCAAAATTACTGCACTTCAGAGTTTATTCCCTCATATTAATATTTTTCATAGTTACCTCCAAGAGGAGTTAATTATATTATTAGAGACAGGTCTTTGTACAAAATCATAAAGAATAGGTCACATAAAATAGCTTCAAGAAGAAATCTGCTGAAGACCCAGTGCAGGGGTTTGCTGTTCTGTTTGCAAAGAAGAGTTCCTAGATAATTTCTTAAGAATGTTTAACCTGAAATAAAGATAATAATAATAATGATAATAATAATACATTATTTTGTAGAATTAGAGATCAATCCCAAGCCTTTTGCACTAAGTTGTATCCTCAGCCTTTTTTATTTTTTATTTTAATTTTTTAAAAATTTTTCATTTTATAAAAGAATAAAACAAACTTTCATAACAAAGTTCTCATTAAGTCACTAAGCTGCTCGAGCTGAGTTTGAACTTGTGATCCTCATGGCTCAGCTTCCCAGAGGGCTAGGATTACAGGTGTGTGCTACCAGGCTAGACCAAATTATCCTTAATTTATAACCAAAATTTATTTAAATTAAAAGTTCAAATTCCATTTCTTCAGAAGACCCTGCCCATGATTTTTTAAAGTCTTGATTAGGTATCAATCCTCAGTACTATAAATGCTACCATGTGAAGTTTTTCCTCTCTAATACAGGTGAATTTTGTGAGAGGATTTAAAAGAAATGAATAGATTAGCACTTAAGAAATCATAGGACAATACATCTACCTGAGTACATGAGGTCTGTGCAGCTTTTTTTTGTTGATTTGTCTTTTTTTGAAAATTTACCTTTAATGCCTCTATGGTATGGAATCTGAGATTCCTCCAAGCTCTCTCAGATAGTATCTGTTGTGCCGATATATTTTCTCCTAAATACTAAAGAAGACCTGGTGATGCTGTCCTGGTAAGACACAGAGCTCAGGTAATAACTGTTAAAAGGGTTCCCTACTTTGTCAAAAGATCTTTGGAGGTATAAGCACTAAAATCCTCCCCTCCATGCGCCCTCTGAAACTCAGCTATCCGGGCCAATACATGAGATATTTTTTTAAGGCAACACAGCAGTAGGAGCATAGGGCATGTGCCAGGTTGTCTGTACTCTGTCAGGGGTAGATGTCTTGATTTCTTCAGCTATCGGGAGTTTTATTGATCTGTCCTAAGTTTTCATTCCTGGAGGTACTGGGTCATGTGCAAAAGCTAATTCTTTTGCATTATTTCTACAGCCCTGTGGCGCTGCTGTATCCCTGACTCATGCACGGTTCAGTCATTAAATGGTGTATGTGTCTTTCTTCGTTCGCAATAGCAGAAAATTAAAAATACAGATTCACAGAATCCTACTACTTAATGTCATCAAAGATACTTAAAAATACTGAGTTATTCCTTAAGCCTGTGTAAGGCAAAAGCAACTTCATTTTGCAACCTTGTTTTCCTTTTGCAGCTGACTTTTTGGAAGTATCTTCCTTCCCCTGGCTCAGATCTCTCCTTGGATATCATGTTCAAAGTGGAGGAATCCTTGAAGCTGATCTTGAGAACTTTTTCTCTCTCTTCCTGAGCCGTTTTTTTTTTTTTTTTTTGGTTTTTCTCCGGTACCGGGAACCGAACTCAAGACCTTGCGCTTGCCAGGCAGGCACTTTGCCACTGAGCTAAATCCCCAGCCCTCTTCCTGAGCCTTTTCACCTCAGTAGCATTTCCCTTCCTGGGCACTCCTAGAAAAATAAGAATGATTGGTTTTTAAAATCCAGATTATCTAATTTAATCATTTTAATCCTACCACAAATCATAGCTGCAGAGGGAAAATTTCATTGATGATGTCTTAGTCTGGATTCTAAGGAAAGTTTAGCCTTCATGTAATTAAAAAAACATATCAGAAGGGATCTGATCACCAAGAATATCTTAATTTAAATATGATTTTATTTTTCATTTTGTGGCCCAGGATATGGGTTGAAAATATATTCATTTTAAATAGTATCAATAAAGAATAAAAGTTTTAAAAGAAAAAAGTTTAAAAAAGGAAAAAAATGCCAAAAAAGCATCAAAACCATTTTTATCTTCATTTCTAATTTGTATTTTGGCCATGGAGCAAATCCCAGGCCTCCTGCCTGCTAAGGAAATGCCCTACTGCTTAGCTACATCCTCAGCTGAGAGATCATCCTTAATAGGGGAGATATGTGTTAATTACCCTGAGGAGTGGAACCAGGCCAAGGTAGGAACTGTGTCTGTTGGAGGAGGAGGTCTGTGAGGAAATGAGGAACTGCTACAAAACACAGTCACATGCCAGCTACTTTGTCTTCAGCAAACAGAAAGCCTACATGTCAAAGAAGAAATATTTAATAGAATGCAACTAGAGAAGCAATTAAATATCATAGTGCACAACTACTTTGTGAAGGATAGAATTGCAAAATAGTATACACCACATTTTTTAAGTAGGCTTCAGTTCACATGAAATATAACCAGAAGTCCTTCATTAATTCATCTTTATACTTAAAACACATATTGAGTACCTGCTTCCTCTTAGTTCCCAGAAAGAGGGAGAGAGACAGCTAGCATTGAGTAGGTGTACTACAGTTTTAGTGCAAATGATTTTCAATTTCCTCTTCTGTTTCCTTGCAGTACTTTGGCCAGTGATGTTTCAGAGAGGTGAGCTCTACACATCGTCAGGAGTAGTAACAATCTGAAGAAGGACAAAGAGCCCAGGGACCAAGAGGATGGAGGGTGAGCAGAGTAGTGAGTACCAAGATTATAGTCTGGGCCTTGAGAAATTTACAGGATGATTGGGGAATTGAGATGTGCAAAAAATACTCAGAATTTGTAATAAAAATCTGATAACGAAGACTTGAACAATATGCCATGGGCACCCTATTTTGCATGAGAAGAAAAGGGACACACCAAAGACGCATGGGCCTCCACTCAGTTCAGAAAATCTGGCTGTTCTAGGCTTTATAGTCTCCTCATGAGAACAAAACTAGTCCATGACCAAGAAACATACAGTAACTCATCCAGTTTCTATCCAAATGTTTTCATACTACACACATGCCTTATTGTCTATGAAAGGCCTTTTGTTTTAATGGAATCAGGAATAGGGCATTAGAGCCTAGTCTTGGAAATCTCAAGCTAGAGTGTAGTAGATGGGACTACAGAGCTGTAATCTTCAAGAGCCTCATAGGCTCTGGTCTCTGGTGGGGTAAATTAATTCAGTGTAATAGAGGGTGATAAGAATTTGAACTTGCCCTCTACAACTTCTTCAATTCAAGTTTAACAAAAATAAACTTTCCTTTGCATCCACTGCTTCCTCTTTTTTGTCTCTTTCTTGTTTCTTGTGAAATTTGAGAGGTGGGTATTCTCACTTCATTGGCCATTATTCTATGTGTGTGTGGGTAGGTGGGGTCTACAACTCTTATTTAAACCTTAGCCAGGGAATGAGTAAGTTTAGCAAAGATCAATGGATAGAAAGAAGAGGAAGACAAAGGAAGAAGGAGGGGAATTTTTCTATCTGGAAGTAAATTCTGTCCTCTTGATCCCCTGGGCTCCTTGTCCTTCCTCAGTTTGTTATTACTTCTGAAGATGTGTGGAACCCACATCTCTGAAACATCATTGGCCAGAGTACCGCAAGGAATTAGAAGAGAAAATTGAAAATCATTAGGAGTAAAACTGCAGCATACCACCTATTCAGTGGTAGCTGGGATAAAATTCTACCTTTGGCTTTCTGATATTCTACACTGATGCTTCTTAATAATGGATAATAGATTATGTTAGACAAAATTTGCAAAATAATTAATTTCCAAGTGGCTCTTACATATTTTAATAGTCTAATGTTTGAGACGATCTTTTACATTTTAAAGCCAACTTGAGTAATGCACTTAAAAATATCATAATTAATGGTTAGTGATAAAATGCTATCACATGTTACTGAAATCAAATAATTATTTTGACTTGTAAAAGAAATGTTATGTGTCTAATGTGTTCCTTACTTTCAAAGTGACAGCTCCTTTCTCTTTCTTTCTTTTTCTTTCTTTCTTTCTTTTTCTTTCTTTCTTCTTTCTTTCTTTCTTTCTTTCTTTCTTTCTTTCTTTCTTTCTTTCTTTCTTTCTTTCCCTTTCTTTCGTTTTCCTTTTCCCATCTATCTCTCTCTCTTTTTCCTTCCTTCTTTCATGGTAGCATGTTGAGTTTGCTGTGACTGAAAGGTTTTTCAGAACAGTGCCTGTTATTCTTGTTTTGTGCTTAGGAAAGATGTCCCAAGACCATGAAATCAGGTTTTCTATGGAAGCTTGCCTACATGCCCTCATATGGTTTTCAATAAAGTCAATTCATTAAAGAGATAATTAAATTTGGTGTATTTGAAAGTGAACTCGTAAATCAGAAACATTCGGTTGGACTTCACATCCTCCTATAAAATGTGGTCATTTCACCCGTGAGTACAATAACATAAAGTAGCATGGCTTAGAAAATTTAATGCTAAGTTTGGAATAGATATTGTTTGAATAGAAATAAGACTCTGGAGGATTCATAAGAAAGGATTGTTAAATCCTGAATTATAACTAAGGATTGAATGAGCTTGGGGCAGTGTCTTGTATAGATTTTGAGGTGAGAATGATCATGTTCTTTTTTAGCCTCGTTATTTTTTGACTTTACTGAGATATTCTCAAGTTCTCAAATTTCAACTTGCTCATTATAGTGTCATATGAAAATCCCATTAGGATAATCCCAAAGAAACAGTTGGTGACTTTCTCTTTCCAGAATTACACTGTGGTTTGGGTGTTCAGAACATCCAGGAACTTACAGACTAGTATCAGTTTCAAAGGCTCAGAGTAACTCCAGGAAATGAATGGGGCACCCCGTCTGACCTCCAGTAAGTGTGCCGGGTTGAATAATGCTTGGCGTCTTCTCATGATGACTTTGCAAATCATTTCTGTGACAGCATAATCTTCTCCCAATACTCAAAGGAAAAGAAAGGTTTTTAATGCAATGGTGAGAACTAAAGAAAGAAAAATGACCAAAACACCACACTGACCCACTCTTCTTGAAGAGAAGACCTAATAGGAAGCTTGGCATCTGCTGGTTCCTACTCACTTTCAAGATGGATGTAATGTCCTGATCAATTAACATTTAGGCAGTAGCTGGGCTCAGATAATGTTCACTTTGCTCTTTATAGAACACCTGGAAAAAATCAACTTCAATTCAAGAGGAGATTTTTCACATTGGAGGGACTGACAAGGTCATTTCTGGTCTGCCGCAGGTACCACTTGGCATAGATTGCAAATAAGAGTAGAGCCAATGTTGAAGAGAACCCGAGACTCTCATTGGCTACATAACCTCCAAGTTTAACTCCAGGTTTGTATTTTTGTTTGTAAAATGAAATTGATAATTTTGTGTTGACTCACGGGGTTATAATGATTAAATAAGATAACACACTAAAGCATTTGGTTGACTAACCCTTGACAGATGCTAAATCTCAGAGCACAGCTGCCATTTTTAGCTCTAGATTGTTGTTTCCTCATAGGCTATTCCCCTTTACAGATTCTCTTTTAACTAGATGACTATAATATTTTTGCATCTATTTTGGGAAAAAGTAAGGACAAAAAGAGCAAACCTATTTTTATATTCAGCTGTCATAAGTTTTCCTTAAAAGATACTCATGACCAAAGAAACCTACATGTATTATGAGATGGTTCACCATGAATGGTCATCTAACCAAGGTAAAAATTAGAAGAACCATTATAGGACACATTATTGTTCTCCTTGATTTACTAGGCTTCCTGAGGAATCCTCATGGTTAGAATAAGCATCATGAGCATAGAATTAGATTTTTTATGATTTACATTGTAGAAAAAATACTCTACTCCCCAGGAGTAGAAAAAAATACTCTACTCTCTGCCTTACCAACAGAGGAATAGAAGATAACTCTAGTTTGGTGACTGTATCTTATTCATCTTTGATGTTCCCTGAGACTTAAGATATGGTGATATCATTTCTTTATTCATTTAGAGCAGGTTCTGTTATGAGCACAGTTGGATGGAAGATTGTACTTATAATACATAGGCTTCAGGGGCTGGGGATTTAGCTCAGTGGCAAAAGCGCCTGCCTGGCAAGTGCAAGGTCATGAGTTCGGTTCCCGGTACCGGAGAAAAACCAAAAAAAAAAAAAAAAAGAAAACCATAGGCTTCAGCTTTTTAATTTGAGGAACTTCAGCCTTATTATGCACCTTTACCCTACAGCATCGGGAAGCTCTGTTCAAATTCTTCGGTTGCACTAACCTTCTAATTTTCCATCTGGTTTTTTGGAACAATCTCCCCTGACCCACTGAACAACTCAACAAATAGTAAAGGGTTATGGACAAAAATTTCCCAAGTGTCAGGATGTGTGTGTTTCTAGGACAGCTTCTGTTCCCTTTTCTTTAAACCACACATTTTCATAGCTCAGAAAACCACTGTCACCATCCAATTTCTTCTTGGGAGGAAGTAAGAGAATAACTTCCATATATAAGTTTAATATTGGTCAAAGAGTAAAATACTTAGGGCTAAGCAAGTACAGCTGTATAGCTCCATTTTCAGAGACAGGAATGATCAGCATATCACAGGCTAGAAATATCACTGAATATCAGAGTTGATATATCACCTTTAAAGATAAAGTATTTGGCTCATTTCATTTAAATCCACCAAATGAAAAATGATACTTTGTACATTGAAAAGAAAGTAAAGAAAGATCTATTTAAAATTCTAGGTTAATGGCACAGATGAAAAATTGCAAATACTTTATGGGACTGTAACAAAGACATATGTAAGAATCACAGTATTTCTATGCCAAAAGGATACTTAGGTTTAATTTAGTGATCTTATGCTTGCAGATGAAAAAGTGAGACTAAAATGAGTTAAGTTTCACAGTCACAAATTAGTAGGTGGTAAAACTGAGACCACAAATTTGATCTCTCTGTTTTTAAGGCCAGTGTGTTTTAAAATAAGTAATCAAGTGCATCTTCTCTTCAACATTCAATTTAATTTAATTAATTTAGTAAACACTGACCATTTTTCCATACCAAATTAGTTCCTATCATCCCCCAGCTACGCTGGAATTTTTCTTTCATAAACCCATGTCCATGGATGTACAGAAAGATCAGCGATGAACTGGGTTTTGTTGAGGAATTAACCTGGTAACAGGCTTGAAAAGGGGGCCCTAATCCAAAATACATGGACCAAGAAAGAGGAGAAAATTCAGGCTTTATGTGGACAAGTGTTGAAATCCCAGAAGGTTATCCAGTAGCAGAAGCATCAGCAGGGTTTAGATAGCGGCAGCAAACAAATCATTCAAGATCACAACATCCAGCCAAGAACTCAGCTGAGACACAGCTTGAGGATTAGAGACATAAGTGCTGAGGCTGAGGGAGAGTGGGACAATTAACCATTGGTTAAAAAATATACAAAACCCTGCTTGTCTACCTAAACAAATAAAAACAAACTATTAAAAGTAGAAATGACAAGGACTTTTGAATATATCATTTTTGAGTGTTACGTGTTATTTCTTGTCTTTTCCTTTTATAGTCAAGTAACTTGCATTTGCGTCTGGGAATTTCAAATGGCATTTTCCAGGACTAGGCACTTCTTATGTCTTACTCATCTGAGGACCTACCCAGCATGTCACCTGTCACAAACTTAGAACTGATCAAAAAAGAGTAGTTTCAGCTAATTACACTGTCCTCTACTCTTCTCCAATTACCGAGCTGGTTCAAATGGGTGAGCTTGAGATGAACTTGGCAAATGAAATACACTACACCATGCAGAGTCCTTGCCTCTGGAATCTGATGATGGTTCACTTATCTGTAACGCTCTTTTGTTCTAGCAAATCAGCTTAGGCAATACTATAGGTGGTCCTGATGCCCTGTTCTAATCCCTTGATTATGTACACATTTGTAATCATCTGAGAACAGTCTTGCAAATGTCAAAACAATACCCCACAACTTATTTTCCTTTTCTGTGTAAAGTCAGAAAGCTATTTTGAGAGTGTCGGGACAGTTACACGGTAATTAAACTTCAGGATCTCTGATTTTTTTTTTTTTCAAGAAGAAACAGAACAATAACTCCCTGGCTATGTATGGTTCATGAAAGTCTATCCTGTTACTGTGAAAATCCCAGATGCAGATGACCACCGATTTTCGAGGGTTTCATTTATATTTTCTGGCTCTGCCATGGTGTGAAAGTGATACATGCTCAGTAGAAGCTACACTTTGAGTTCTGAATTTTTATCTTTTCCTGGACAAGTGATACACAGTGTAATATGCAGTATTTGCTGCCATCACATTGGCAGTAAGAGTGAGCTGCAGATCCCAATCACCACGGGATAGTGGAGGGAAATGGCCCACAGTATACTCCATAGAGTACCGTATTCAATAAATTATATGAGCTATTTGCTCATTTATAATAATGCAGGCTTTGTGTGAGATGACTGCTCACCTGTGGGCAAAAAATGTCCTGAGTACATTTAAGGCAAGTGATGTTTCATAGGTGAGTTGTATTACTATTATCTTTTTCAGTACTAGGGATTGAACCAAGGATTCGTAAGCTACACTCTTGACTCTGTGTTATTTTATTATTTCCAGATAAGGACTTGCTAAGTCACTAAATTGCGAAGGCTGGCCTTGAACTCGTGATCCTCTTGCCTCAGTCTCCCAGATGGCTAGGATTTTAAGCACACACCACTCTGCCTGGATTAAATGATTTTTTGACTTATTGTTATGTTTTATATCTAGATAAAAGCCTCATGTAATCACAGGTGGAGATTTTAAGAGGTGACGAGACCATGGTGCATGGCAGTCATATGAGTCAGGCCACTGATGACACTGTAGCTAAATGTGATGCTGGGTGATGAAACCTGCTCAAGGAGGTGATTCACTGGGAACATGGCCATGAAGAGTTTCTCTCCTTCCTTCCTTCTCTCCTTTCACCTCTCCTTTTCCTCTCTACCATGTCATGAGCAATTCTTCTCTGCTATGCTGCTTTCCTTGGAGTAAGCTGATTATGGACTGCACCCCTACAAACGTGAGCCAAAATATCCCTCTCCTCCTTTAAATTGTGAGTTCTGGCTACCGTGTCTCAGTGATGAGAATGTAACTGAGGCACTCATGATATTTTCAACTTATTATGGAATTATCAGGCTGTAACCCCTCTATAAGCTTAGGAACTTCTGCACATTATCTCATAAAGGAAACAGGAACATTTCTTTTAAATAAAATATAAGTAAGAGGGTTTAAAATGGTCAAAGAAACCATGTACACTTGTATAAAATATGAATTTATTTCCTTCTATTTCTCGAAAGCAAATATTGCTCTTATGTAGTACCTTCACATGATGGCAAAAGTTCTTTAGGAAGGGCCTGAGATTGGTTGATTGATAGATATTTACTTAGGATATTCAAGAAAATTAAGAAAACATTTTTCTAAATAATATAAAGAAGTTTTAAAAATTTTTAAACACTTTTGTAGTCTTTTAAGAAATGGAAAAGTGATATTGTTTGGGAAGTTCATTAGCACTAAGACGCCTTTTCACTGCTTTTCTTTCTTTCTTTCTTTCTTTCTTTCTTTCTTTCTTTCTTTCTTTCTTTCTTTCTTTCTTTCTTTCTTTTTTGTGATCCTGGCTCTTTTCCCTGTTCCTCATCTATCATCCTGTCCAGATCAATCCACAGCCTCTGCCCCCGGATGGCACCACTTCCTGTTGCTTTCTCTCTGTAGGTTTTAGGGCAAAATATCAAGAGACTGAGTGTCTTAGTGAATTCTTTCAAACTCAGCTTTCTTTTATTTTGAGAAATCTGTGTTAATTTGCTTGTGGAGAGGTGGTGGGATTTTGCCCTTCTTTTTATCTCAGCTCCGTTTTGTCTTGACGTAATAGCAGCATTCATAAGTCACTACAAAACTAAGGCATGTTATGAACACAAAACATTTTCAGGGGCACAGGAAGTTTTGAAAATGACCTTTGGTACTGGTTGCCTTGGCCAATTCCTCAGGAATCAATTTAATCAAGGAAGGGATGTTTACAAGAAGACCTGCCATGGACATATATGCGCATGTTTTATAGATTGTTTTGTTGGGTTATTGTTAACAACTTGATGAGCAGGTCAAGTATGCTGTGGATGTTCCTGCTGCTTCATATTTACGTTGGACCCTTGTAAAATCCTTTCCAAAGAGTGTGTAAAATTCTTAGACAGAGAATATTTTGAACTCTGCACATTGTTGGAATTCAGATAGAAAATATTGAAAAGCATTTGCTTGAGGTATTTTTTTTATTTTAAAAATAAAGGAAGGAAAATATTAACAGACAGATAACCTTTTACAAAGTAGCAAATGAACAGTACAGACAATTCAGAGTTACAAACAAAGCGGTAGGAAATTAGCAATGCTTGTTGTATTACATATTGATATCTTCAAAGTGGTTTTTCATGAGGTCTTTTATTTTTGTAAGTAGACCAGTACCACACGATTGGGAAAAGAGAAAAACTCGTAAAAAATGACAAGCCCTAAGTTCAACTGAACAACAAGGAAAGGAGATTGCAAGGGTAAGTAACTGCTAGATAAATTTTCAGAGCATATGCAGTGGTAAGTTGATAGACTGTAGAATGCTATGATTAAAATCTAGAGCAAATGGAAGAACTAAAAACAGGAGCCTGCAATAGTACATTGCAAATATTTCAGAAGGATAACATAATCTAATCAGTAAGCTACTGTATCACATAAGAAGAAAAGTTTCTGGACAAGCTCAATTATTATATTTATAGCTCTACACTTTGAGGAGCAAAATATTATCATTGTGGACAGGTAAAAAATGTCACAGTAAGATTATATGTCTAGTTATGTAACTCCAACCATCTCTTTGGAAGTACCCACAAAGTTTAAGAAAAATCTTAATTCTTCATTTCTGAGCATTTGCATATTAAGTAGTTTATAATCTGAGATATACAGTTAATTTTCCCATAGCATTTGTTTTGAAAATGCAAATAAATTCCAATGCACTTGCTACGCTGGGGAAATATTTGAACATGACCAATTGTCAGTTTGAGCATGGCATGAAGTTTGAACACACTGTTTGCCCACGGGAGACTTTTGTCTATGAAGCAAAATGTAGCACCTAGCTCCACTGAGACCCAGCTCCACTGAGCAGTAGAAGCACACACAAAACACATGAGGTAACATTTACATTTCTACCAGCCCCTTGGTTCACTGTGTGTGGTACGACTGAACCACACCTGCTCTTACAACTTTCTGTCAGGTTCCAGACAACCTTGTTTTTACTATTTTTGAATGATTCACAGCTGCGAATCTTTTTTTCAGTACCCCTTTGCACAAGCACATTTGAGAGTCTTGTAGATCAGAGAGCTCTAATCACTCATAGTTATTATAGCGTTCATGTATTTCTTCACATTAGACATGTGTAAAACTTTGCTAACCTTTCTAAAAATTTTTCTGATGGTGCTTTTGAGTGTCACGTCCTTAACGGTACTTGTCTCTAGCATGCCAGGACTCTGAGCCCTGAAGGCGCTACTTTCTATGAAATAGGGTCTCATCATATTCTCTGGTTGCACAAAAGCCTAAGCCTGTTCGTGCTTATTTTCAAATTTACCATCCAGTGATTTTTCTTCTGTTGTCTCTTTAGCTTCATTTACCTAAGGTGAACCTAATGACTTGGCAGTACCTCAGACCCTATGAGGGGTTTTTCAAAGAGCAAAATGTACCATTTTCCTTGCTTTCCAAAGAGAGCCACACAGGAAGCAAAACAAGAAATTCAACTTTTAAGCCGGGCTATTCATGGCCTTTGCTAAATCCTGGCAGAATTTTGTGGTTTCTCATTACGATTCATCTCACTGACTTCCTAATGGAATGAACTGATCTTTTCATTGGGGCCTAAGAAAGTGAAGTTGGGTTACCCAAGTCATTACTTCTTGTTATCTGATGAGTGAAAAGTGGATTCCATTTCAGTTCTCAGTTGGGGAGTTTTAGATATTCTTTCACTGCATTCTATTTTGTGAAATTTGGATCAAGAGGCAAAAGAAAATTGTCACAACAATGTCTGCCTTTTTGTTCTCTGGGCAGCCACAGAATAATTGATCGGCTCAGGAATCTGAACAGCAATACTAACAGTCCTCGTTGCTGCATTCAGGAGAGCCCAAGTATTTCACCTGCTTGAGAACATTCTGCTGCTTTAACCAACAGGAATGTTCATTAGATTCCTAGCTTTCTAAAATACATACACACACTCATACACAGTGTATTTCTCTCTTCTACCAACTCCTAGTCCACCAAGATACAAATTTACAGAAGAGGAAGAAAATGAATCCATTTAAACACAATTCTCAATTCACTTTTAGAATATAATGATACTTAACACAAAACTTTACAAATAAGAGTGGATAAATAATATAATATGTTTGGTCTAATTTTATCTAAATTTAATAGAAAGGACTGTTTTAAATATTATTAAAAATACTGTATTTACTCTTTCAGTTTTTTACACTAGGGATACAAAGCAAAATTTACACATATGAATCTGATTTATTGAACTTATAAATATGGTCTCTACTTGCATCCATTTACCTATGAAAGCCTTGAGTTTATCTTTCTTTATAGCTGAGCAGTAGTACTCCATTATATAACAATATCACATCATTTTTATCTATTCTTTGGTGGATGGGTATTTGGGTTGTTTCCATGATTTGGCTATTAAAAATTGTGATGCTATAAAAATGAGTGCACATATATTGCTATGGCATGATATTTTTAATTCTTTTGGGAAGATACTCAAAAGGGGAAGCTGGGTGGAACAGGATCTCTAATCCTAGATTTTGAGGAATCTCCACATTGATTTCCACAGTTATTGTACCAGTCTGCATGTCTAGCAACAGTGGAGAAGGGTTCTTTTTTCCCCATAGTCCCACCAGCATTTTTTATTAGTTGATTTTTTTGATGATAGCCATTCTTCCTGGGGTGAGGTGGAATCTCAGTGTTGTTTTCATTTGCATTCTTTGGATGACCAATGGTGTTGAACATTTTCTCATATATTTATTTGCCCTTTGTATTTCTTCATCTGAGAAGTGTATTCATCTAAGATGTCCATTGTTTGATTGGGTCTTTGAATTTTGGGGGTATGATTTTTTAAATTCTTTTTTTTTTTTTTTTTTTTCTGGTACAGGGAATCGAACTCACAGCCTTGCTCTTGCCAGGCAGGGGCTGTGCCGCTGAGCTAAATCTCCAGGCCCTCATTTTTTAAATTCTTTACATGTTCTGTATAGAAGTCCTTTGTCTGAGGGAGAGTTGGCTAAAATTTTTTCCCAATTTGTGGATTTTCTTTTCACTCTGTTGGCGATTTCTTTGGATGTGCAAAATCTTTTTAATAGGATGATACCCCAACTGATGATACTCTAAAGTATTTCCCATGCAGTTTGGGTTTTGTTCATAAATTCTCTGCCTACCTCTATGTTTTAAAGATTTCTACCTATATTCTCTCCCAGTAGATTTAGTGTTTCATTTTTAATATTTAGATCTTTGATCCATTTTGACTTTAGATTACTGCATGGTGATAGATATGAGTCTAACTTTAGTCTTCAGCATGTGGAAGGTACAATACATACTTTGAAAGGGAAAGAACTGCTGAAAAGGAAAGAATAACTGGGATGGGGGAAAGGAGAAAAAAATGAAGGAATATATATATATATATAATTGTACTACTAATTTCTATTAGTTCATTGAGAGGAACAATTAGTGTTCATATTGTGTGATCAGTCTTCTTTTTTTAGGTTTTGGGTTTTTTTCTGGTACTGGGAATTGAACTCATGACCTTGCGCATGCCAGGCAGGTACTGTGCCACTGAGCTTAATCCTCAGCCCCTGTATAATCAGTCTTTCTTGCCTATATCTACTAATCTTAGCAAGTACTTTGAAAATAACAATATGCAAAATAATAACCATTGTTAATTTCTTATCATCCTGTTTTGAAATTCTGTATCATTTTTATTATTTTTTATTATCTTTAAAATGAAAATAAAAGAAAAAGTACTGAATATTGGGGGGAACAACTTTAAACACATAGGTTAGACTCTAAATATTCGATTGAATTTAAAAAATCTTCTTGGAAAATGGCAACAAGTTGGAATTGAGATGAGGTAGTATCTAATGCATTTGCTGTAATGCTCAAACATCTTCTTTGAATATAAATAATCTCATCCTGGTATATTGTTTTTGGCATACTAAATATTCAGATACTTGGTAACATATAGGTAATATTCAAATATATTAGTTATCAACTTGCCAACCTGGTGCTGTACCATTATAACCAGGCATTATCAGAAATTGTAATGTCAATTAAAGGGATTTACATCTAATGTCTGATTTTTCTATCAACCCATAGTATGTAGATTTCTAAAATACTAGTGGGATGTGTGTATTTTTGTATGCATGTGCATGTGTGTGTGTGTGTGTGTGTGTGCAAGAGAAAGTGTTGTATTTGAAACATATTATGATATAACAATTTGTTTTTGCAATGCATAGATGAGGATAAAAAATCATGGATGCAAAATAAACTTTGTAGAATAGTTGTAACAGAATAGTTTGCCTGTTCTGTTATACAATTCTTACATTGGGGTTCCTTTTTGTTCTGTATTACATATAATTGAAGCAAATAGTTGACATGTCACTTCCCTAAATTGGGTTGTGTTCAACAAGATATTGAAACAGCTAAAAAATGTAAATATAATGAATAAATTTTAGAAGTAGAAAATTAATGTATATTATATTTCCCAAAATCACCATACAGATCCACTCTGAAATTCAAGATTTTTGAAGTTATACAGTGTCACAGGAATTCCTTTCATTTCAGTTGGTTAGATCTATACTGTACACAGTGTAGCACTGTCAAACTATAAAGATGACAGGCATAAGATTGTACAAAACTGTACCCAAGTCTTCTAGTTTGAAGTTGGTATTGCTGAGAATATTTTTATGTGAACAATAGCAAATGACATCTAAAATTTAGACTATGTAGATGTGACTACATAGTTTTGGTGTCACACAGTATGTCTGAATGAACTTAATCTGTGACCTGTGCCAAATATTAAAATAGTACACTGACTTTTCTAAAAGTTGGAATTGATTAGTCATTTTCTTTGTATAAACATTCAATATTCTGTAGATTCATTCATTCCCTGAACATTTAGTTACTGATTATGTACTATGGGATAGGGATCGTGCTATGTATTGAGTAGGGAATGCAGAAGAGAAAATGACAAAATTCCTGTCCTTTTTATGTACCTTCATTTCAGTATAAGATGGACAAAAGAAATAAAATTGTTCATTCAGTACAGTGCATCCAACTGATTCAATTTGTGTAGGAGAAGACAAAGATTCAGAGAAATAAAATGTCTTGACCAGGGTGATGTCTCAAATTGGTTATCAGTCCTGAAGTAGAATCTGATTTTCTGACTTCTTTTCTCCTGATGGTCCCCCTATACTTGGCTGCTTCTACTTAGTGATCTTTTTATTTTAAAGATAAAAGAACAAAGCACATTAACAAACACACATTTAGAAAATAACACAGAAACAATACAAGCAATACATACTCTCAGGTGATAGGAAATTATCAATGGTTGTCGTATTATATATTGAAACAAATATAGGCATGCAAGATTGATCAAACACTTAAACATTAACTGTTCCTTTCAGTAGAGCAAAAAAGTCAGTAGTACAACTCTGTTAGCTATCCTGTGTATAAATATATACATATTTTTCCCCTTCTTTCTTTTCTCTTTTCCCTCATTCCAGTTGTTCTATCCTTTTGAGCAGTTTCCTTTCATTTCACAATGTCTATTGTTCCTCCCAGATTTTATTCACTCTTACAGGTTCTTACACTAGTGAGACAATATGGTGTTTACACATGTGGGTCTGATTTATTTCACTTGTGAGTATGGTCTCTAGTTGTGTCCATTTTCCTATAAAAACCTCAAGATTATTTTTCTTCATAGGTGAGTGATATTCCATTATGCAAAAATACTGCAACTCTTTTATCCATTACTCAGTGGATGGGCATTAGGGTTGCTTCCACGATTTAGTGATGTTAATAAAGGATTTCCTTCATAGGAAATTTTCAAAATAAGTCCCTCAACAAGGAGGATTATCTTTTAACTCCTTATTTATCTCACACTGCTTAGTTTCATCAGTTTCTAAATAATAAAAGGTTGTTTATTCCATTTAATTCCACCTAATCCTCCTCTACCCTCTAATTACAACATTTATCACTAACTTGGTTCTTCTAACTTACTCTCTTTGGCCTACATATGGGCCACATTCACATTTTAGAGAAGGTCTATTCAGTTGTTAGGGTGATTTTAGGCACTTACACAGAATACAGGATGCTGCTGTACACATCATCTTAGATCAATTGTTTCATATGAAATGACATCAATTTGCACGACTGCCTTTCATTCATATTTTGTACAAACCCTCAGCTCTGAAGCTATAATTTCATCAATTTAAAAAAAGTTGTTTGTTGAAATATTCTACATTGTCTTATGAAATGATGGGACTGGATTTGTCCTTGCACAATAGGTTCAACACAATTTTCTTTTTTCCTCCCTTTGTATCTTGCACTCATTTTGGAGGGCTGAAAGCACAGCAAAATGCACAAAGCCCTTTAGCTTTTTAGAATAGACAAGTAGCTAATTAGAATAGACAAAATGAGGAAAAGATGGGCAGCAAGGAGAACGGGAATAGGGGAAGGCCGTCAGGCAGGGAAGCAGTTTTTGAGCAGCCTTACTGCAGGGATCAAAGTGTAGTTCTCGTTACCACGTGAAACATTTGGATTTGTGGTCTGATAGACTAACTGCGTGAACTTTATCTTCACAAAGGAGAAAAAGAAGCCTGTTTGCACAAACACAGGCATCACATTTCAGCTCCAGTCCCTTTGGAAATTCAAAAGTTCTCAAGTTCTTTCTACCCCAAATACAAGCAAAGGCTCAGTCAGGTTTCCCATCTGCCCAAAAGAAGTGAAAGATCATGTGACTCCAGTAGACAAAACAAGGATATATACAAAGTAACTGGAAATGTCTAGCTCTTGAAAAGTACCTGATGTAGAAAAAAATTAAAAGAGACAGGAATGGAAAATTCCTTTGCTGGCTTCCTGTTCTCCTCCCTGCTACAGTGGGATTAGTTACCAGCTGTCAAAAGAAATATCACTTTTAATTCTTATTTTTAGGGGAAGGAAAGCATTACAAAAAATGTCTTGGATGGGAGTAAGGCAAGGAAGACTTTCCTTTTTACAGTTCATTTCTGAAGTTTGAACTAGCACAAGACCATTATTAGTAGGGAAGAAAAGGATTACACCTCTCCATGAAAACTGACTGATAGAGAAAATGATACAGGGAAATTAAATTCCCTTAAACATTACATAACAAAACCATCATTGCAGTAATGAAGTCAGTTAAGGGATTGGAACAGGAAATAACCAAGAAATTACCTGAGGTCTTCTGGATAGACAAAAACAGGATTAACAAAAGCAAAACAGTTGGTTTGAAATCAAACCAAATATCTTTGGTACAATTCTCATTTCTGTAGAAGACACATTTCCTCCAGGAGGCTAACAACTTTTCAATTCACAAGTACTTCCTGCAGAATTTGCCTAATGTTCTCTCTTTGTTTCAGCTCATATAAAAAAGAAAAAAGAAACAAAGAAAAACATATCAGTACTCTGTGATTGGAGAGTACTGTAAAGCCTATATGTATGTTCCAAAAGATAACTTGGCCTTCCTCTCCACCAGTGTTAGGAAGGCCACAGCTGGAAATGCATTTTGCTGTCTTAAAAACAAGAGATTTTTAAAGGTTAAAAAAAAGATTCAAGTAAATCTCATTTTTATGTGAAAGCATTAGGGGAAAAGATTGAAAATAATTTTGCCAAAGAATTCTAAAGGATTAGGATTAATTTTTATTCACTTCTTTGTACATTTATTCATATTATCTACAATAAATGTTTATAGAATTTACAAATCCAAGCATGAGTTTTAAAGATATCTTTCCATTCCATTCCCCTTCCTACCCAAATAATGTACCTTCTAACCTGTTAGCATTATTCAATGTATCAGACTATTTCAAATTATAAAGCCTACTTTATCCCCTTTGGTTGAATCATCGTTGAACTATCAGGCAAGATCTTATGAAAATGCTGAATTGGATTGCACTTTGAAGAAGAAAATTTAAGTTAGTTGACTTATCCTCTTCTCTTTGCTTCTTACTATTGATGTTTCAAAGGGCTCGGAATTCAGCAAAACATACACAGCCCTTGTAGTGGAAATGAGACTCTGAAGGAAAATTTCAAGAGCTGCAATAAAGAGAGGACAACTGAGGCAGGACTAGTAGGTGGGATGTTTGGTGGAATAAGTGTGCAGCAAGAGGACTTCTGCCTCTGGAGAGGAGGGAGAGATTGGAAGGAATGTTACAGAGCTCATTAGAGACTGAAATAAAAAGAATGAAGGAGAACAAATAGACAAACAAATATGAATAAATAAAATTTTCATCACTATGGAACGCTTGCCAAATTCAGAAGAGCATTTGATCCTTAGTATGAACAATGTCCTACCTTTCTCCTTAACATTTTATATTTAAAGATGGGTAAGATTCAGACAGTTCCTTCTTACTAATATTTAAAGTTTAGTGAAGGGAATAAGCAGTGCAAAAGAGAACTATGACATGTAGATTTAAAGAAGGAGTACCTTAAAACATTTTATTTTTTTAACTTTTAAATAAATTATCAATTGGTGTTTAGAGTAAACCAGAAAGAAATTAGCAAAAGAAATCTTGAAGGAAAGATAGGTGCATTACTTACTTTTCCATCCTTGTGACAAATAGCTAAAGTAAATCAACTTTGAGGGAGGAAAATGTTTGCTTTGACTTAGAGTTTCAAAAGTTTCAGTCCGTGGTTGGTTGGTTCTGTGGATTCTGGGCCTGTGGCAAGGCAGCATATCACAGTGAGAGCTAGTGGTGGAGCAAAGTTGTTCACCTAATGATGCCCAGGAAGCAGAGAGAGAGAGAGAGGGGAGGCAGGTATGGTCCCAATAACCACTGAATAGTGTGGCCTACTTCCTGCAACAAGACTTCACCCCTTAGGGTATGACCACTTCCCAGTAGTATCACAGGCTGGTCATCATGCCCTTAGCATATGGTCCTCTGTAGAACATTTAAGATCCCAACTACAAGAATAGGATTGCAAAGGATAGCAATGTACTTGGAACTAATCATGTGAAGAAATAAGGAATCAGAAAAGATTAGCATTACCTCTGGAGAGTAGTGAATTCTATGGTTTAGCTAGATTGAAGGTTGGTGAAAGTTTTAGTTAAAGGATGGATACTAAATATTTAAACCTTAAGGGCCGTGGCCTCTGCTGAGAATGAGATCCCCTGGTTTCCGCCATTGTTGAGTAAAAACCATTATTGACAATATGAACATAAGTGATCGTCGTTGTGTTCCCATCAACTTTATTCACTGACACTAACATTTGAATTCCACATAATTTCCATATGTCCAAACATTCTCCTTTTGATTTTATTTTCTTCACTATTTAAAAAATGTAAAAAATGTTCTTAGCTCAGTTTTTACAAAAACTGGAAACGAGTCACATTCTGTGAATGCTAGAGCCAGAAGAATAATAATTCAATTCTATATTGTGGACAGCTCTTTCGTATAGCACAACCATCTCCCAAGCCATTGTTGAAATTGTTGAACAACAGTAAAGGACAGATGTCTTGTTTACGTTTCTGTCGTTGCTGCGACAAAATACCTGACATCCAAAATTAAGGAAGGAAAGGTTTATTTAGCTCACAGTTTGTGGAGGTTTCAGTCCATACTCAGCTGGCTCCAAGGAAGAGTGGTACATGGCAGAGGGCAACAGTTCATGGCTGTGGAAAACAGCAAAAGCAACGAGTGAAAAGGGAGGAGTGGCAGCAGTAAGGGGAACAAGCCTCTTTTCCTTCCTTATATTGTATGTAAGCTACTTGCCCCAGGGCGGGTGTAGCTCTCACACTCATAATCCCTGCAGTGGACCATGGATCAATCACAAACTCTAAAAGCCCACACCCATGACTGCATGAGGCTTTGGGGAGACATCCAGACACAAACCATAACAACAGATCATTTAAAAAGAGAGTCATTTGTTTTAATAATTATTTATTATTAGGGCATGGGCATTCAAGTAATGAATTCTTTCACCAGCTTATAATTTTGCAATTCAGTACACAAGCATGCCCCTTTTGTAGCCCTTGGTTTCTCTTTCTGTGCAGGGAAAATTGCAGTACACAAAAGCTGTGTTTCTATAATGTCCATTTTCACTGAAGGTAGATGGAGGGTAAATGGAACATTCAATAGAAAAGCCAATTCAGAAATCCAGTTATCATTTTCATTTGGCTTGGGAAAGTGTTTTTCTATTTACGTGTGTGCATGGGTGTGCCTGCTATTCCCAGAATTTACTTCCAACAAAGGAATGAAGCCACGCTATGAAGGTCTGACTCAGTTGGAGTTGGGAAGCTATCCAGTTTCCCCAACTTGCCTTCCATTCTGCTATTTTCTGTGTTGTGTGGATGTTCGCTGTTCCAGACCAACTCACACTCTGACACAAACCAAGCAACCTGGCCTGAGTTCTCCCTCCGGAGCCCAAGGAGTCACGTGTGTCTTTGAGTTCCTTAAAAGTCCTTAGAGATGGAACACTACTGAAGGGAACCCAGAATTCTAACAAGCAGCAAAATTGACAGTAGCCCCTGAGTATCCACAAGCAAGCTCAATTTATTATGGGTGCATCACATTGAGAGATGTCTATTAGTATTAAAATGTAGGTATGTGTCATGTCTTTTCACATCTTCGCAGTGGAGGAAACCTCTGGGTCTATTGCTTCCCTAACATTTCTGGGTGACTGAAAAGTTAAATCTTTCAGAAGGTTCAGATGTTTCTGAGGGTGTCAGGTAACAGGTTGCAAAACCTGTATTCCCATCAGAATGTCAAAACCTTAACAGTAGCTAACAGTCTGGAATACTGATTATCTACTTGATGTAGGTACTGTGGTTGCTATTATTATTATCATCTGCTTATGATTATCAGCTGATGCATTGTTACTTTTATTATCATCATCATCCCCACTTTTCTGATAAGGAAACCAGGATAAAGAAAGGTTAAGGCAGTTCCAAGGTCACTCAGCTAGTAAAGGACAACACCAACATTGAAATCTATTCCTACTTTCTGAAGCCTCCATGCTTTTAAAAATGGAAAGCTAAAACAAACTACCTCCCAAACAACAAAAAGGGTCAAATCTAGAAAACGTCCCTTAAATTCAGAGGATTATATAACAGGGTTCCTCTAGACCTCCTGCCTACAAATACTCTTTAGAGTAAAGGAAAATAGTAACTCCTGGTCGGCAAAATACTCCTGTTAAGCTTTCTTGGATAAAATTCCCTCCGGGCTCTGAAGAGCTTAGGATTGCTATTTCTTTGGTTCCACATGGCTGCCTCTCGTG
This sequence comes from Chinchilla lanigera, assembly GCF_000276665.1. Classification (NCBI taxonomy): domain Eukaryota; kingdom Metazoa; phylum Chordata; class Mammalia; order Rodentia; family Chinchillidae; genus Chinchilla; species Chinchilla lanigera. The sequence continues at coordinate 2,834,458 of NW_004955478.1, read as the reverse complement.
TTTTCTGGACGTTGCTTTTTACTCTCGTATTATAAACCTACCTCTTTCTTTATCACTCAGCAGTCAACTTTCAGGTGAGTTAACCTGGCCATGTGAGCACAATATTTTTTAACCCAGTAGGGCCCACTGCCAGCAGAATAACTCTCTGACTTTCAAGATGTGGACCACAGCCTGTATCTTGCTTGCTGCGCACCTCCTTCTCAAGCTCTCATCCTGATTGTGGAGGAAGCAGAGCGTTCCATCACTGATCTGCTTTCTGCTTTACCAGGGCTAACCAATGTCCTGTTCAAGCTACATAATCATTAAGGGCGTATTAAAGAGAGGCATGCATGGGAGCCGAGCTATTTCTCAGTTTTCATTGGCATACAAACCCAACCCTCACCTGCTAAGATGTAGACAAACAGTTTTGGTGAAAGGATTTCTCTGTGTTGTTCAATGTCTGAGAATTGGCATGAATGTTTCCATAGATTGGGTCCTAACAATCCTGTTTGTAAACATCTGAGTCACTTACTGGCACTGCTGAGCACATTTCTGGCCCAGGAAATCTTCCTCCTTTCTACCCTAAGGGAAAGTTAAGTCTACCTACACTTGAGTGACCTTCACACTGTACCTCCTTCTGAAGTGCAGAGTGAGTGAGGTCACTGCTGTCTCAGCTGACTGGCAAAGGCCTGCTTATAAGATGCCAGGGGCGACCTATGTAGATTCCCAGGGTGGAACCAGAAGAACAAACCAGTGTCAATGGTTAACTCAGGGCTTTTCTTTCCTTTATTATTAACTAAAGAACATTCTTACCATTGCCCAGCTGAGAGCACCAGCTCATAGATTCTCTAGGGGGAAAGTGAATAAAGGTAAGTATTGTTCTATATTTACTATTTACAAAGTTATTCTGTCTATGGTTTTCTTTTGTTGACCTCTGTTTTGGAAGAAACAGAGGAACCACTATGTCCAACAATGCAGCATCAATGCTGAATTAAATGTCATTAAAATGATTTAATTTGTTTTATCCTAGTGCTTTAGGTAGGAGTAAAAGAGTATGTCATATTTCTTACTTTATTTTGAAGGCTTGGGCAAAAACAGTCCCACAATGCTTACAGGGTGTGCTAAACAGGTGTTTTGTGGCATTATATACATAGTTATTTCAGTGTGACTTCGTCGTATTCTTACCTTGTGGAGTATACTATGATCACTTTCAAAACCAGATTGTTGGATCATATATGTGTATGTGTGTGTGTGCATGTGAGTATGTGTATGTGTGTATGTATGAGTGTATTTACATTGCTGAACATGTAACTGCAAGCACTGAAATGTATTTATACCCCCATAAAGAAAAATTAATTAACTCCTTCCTATTGTAATCTGCAGTAATGTGAGAGGAAATAAAACACCTATTTCTCCAGACTTATTTTCTCAAAAATTGAAGTAAGGAATTTTCTCCTGCTTTTCTTATCCTAACTTCTTGAAACCTTTTTTTTTTTAGATCTTCTTAGATCTTTTATCCTTCCAGATTTATTCAGAAAGGTACAGGCTTGTAAATCTTTGCTCATTGAAGATCATGAATTATCTAATATGGGATCAAATTGTTTCTACTGGTGTGGCTCTAAGTGGTAGATAAGACATGAATTTTAATCTTGTACATTGTAGTTTTACCCGGTTGTATGGGCTGAAAGGTCTTGAACCAAACAGAACTATAGTACTTCTGCTGCTTTTTATTCTGACAGTTTAATAAGGAAGAAAAGACTATATTAACATGTCTGTATTAGGGTACTATGGGCAAAGCAGACAAGCCTTACTCTATGCTAGATTTTAACCAATAAAGAAACACAAAGTGTCTCAACCATGGTTGTTTACAGAATATATTTAAGGAGTTTCTGAAATCAAACTAAAAAGAAGTTTAAAAATGAACAGAGTTCAGAGTTCATTTCAAATCAGCTGAGAGCAGTAGGGTGTGAAGAGAGAGGAGAGATCTTGACTACCTGATGAATGTAACCTTGTTTAATTTTAGAATATGAAAATTGTGATAATTCTAAAACATTAGTCTCATATAAAGCAAGGACACAATAATATTTGAAACTGAAATGCTAGGGTGGGAGTGGCTTTCAAGTTATGCTATGATAATTTTTCTGATAAATATTTTGACTTGGGAGAGAAGAATTTTCAAGGATATTCAAAAATATATTTCTTCTATTGTATGTAGGTGAGTAGTGAGTGTAAATTAAGACTTGGGTATAAATTAGGAATTGGCAAAAATATAACTTAGGGGGAAATGATAGAGATAACAAAGACACCTAAAGTAAGTATTGGGCACCCAGACAATCGTGGTTTTTGCTTCTTAAATTGTAAAACTTGCCACTTGAATACGGTGTTCAACATTTGCCCCACATGAAGTTTATATTAGTGTGTTCCATATTACTTTCTAGTTCTAGGAAAAATGACCTCTAACTCAATCTTAGGGACAGTGCATGGGAAATTCTCTCATTGCAAGAACACAAGGACTCTAAGCATTTCTAAGGAGGGATTTACGCATTTAAGCACTAACTATGCTCTGCATGCTTAAGCACTATCTTTGTTGAGTTTTCCTTGAAAAACAGTTTCTATAAATCAAACTTACATTGTCCTCTTTCTTGCTGTGTGACTGAGAGAAGGTCATATGATTCAACAATTCAAGCTCAGAACGCTAATACATAGATCCTGAGCAGAATTGTAGGGACACAAAGTGCAAAGAAGAAGGGTTCCACAAAGCCCTCTCACTGTTATCCTTGTACGTGGAATGCAGCTGGACCACAAACACTCCATCCCTTGGATGTATCACCAAAGTTTACTCCTTAGATTTTGGTTTCAACATTGTAGGAAACTTGATCACTTCTCATAGTCAAAGGCATTGTCCTCAAGAATCCACCCTGATCCCTTTTAAAAAGGTGATGTACAACTACAGCCAGTCTTTTTGCTTCTAAGCATATACATAGACAGTTATATCACATAATAAAAAGTATTAATTTTAGAATTGAAATTTAATGCTTGTCCATTTGTACTGTTTCTAACATAATGAGGAAGCACTAAGTTAGTTTTGTTAATTATTATTATGAGGAGCAATACTTACTTTTTGCTAGTGTTAAAAGAAACTCTGGGATTCTGAGGTTTTTTTTTCCTCATAAAACTTTCAAGTTCTCAGGGCTGGGGATTTAGCTCAGCGGCACAGTGCCTGCCTGGCAAGTGCAAGGTTGTGAGTTCGATTTCCTGTACCGGGAAAAAAAAAAAACCAAACAATAAATAAATAAATAAATAAAAACTTTCAAGTTGTTGATCACTATAATACCCTGAAATCAAGAGAATGGGTTATCTGGACAGTTCTGTGATTTGATTGGTACTGCAATTAGCAACACATATTTTTCACTAATTTATTCATGGATTGATTCTCTCAGAAAATATTTATTTAATGACAAAAAGTTCTTAAAACCAGAGAACTTGGTGGGAAATTATCTATTACCCTAAAACCATTTCCTTGAGGAAATTTTAGCCTGTGAAAGAGAAAAATCATATTATTTGTCATAGACTAATATGCTACTATTTCATGAATTGAACAAATACTTATAAATTGGTTGCGTTGTGCCAGGTGTTGAACAGATATGAAGGATGTACTAAAGAAAAGCAAAAGGTAAAAGAAGTCCTTCTTCCATGAGTCTTCTATTTTAGAAGTTTACTGCCATAAAATAAATAGCAGGCCAACTGCAAACACATAACAGGAACACAAACAGGATGGAGGAAAGGATGGCATAGAAAGACACCAAAGGGTGAGAATGTTGTGTTGGTTATTTATTGCTGTGTGACGAATGATTTGAAAACTTAGTGTCTTAGAAAAGATCATTTCTTGTCCCATTGTTGTGGGTCAGGATCCAGGTTTCTTGGGGTCGTCTGAGTCAAAGTTTCCTCTGTGCTGGTGTCAGTGTTCTCAGAAGTTGTAGATATCTCTAGTTTCAACCAGGGTCATGGTGAGGGGAGCATCGTCTGGTCTCACAATTGGTGTTGGGCAGGATATGGCTCCTTCCTTGGCAGTTGGAGAGCATTCTTTGCTTTCCACCAGTTGTTAGCTAGAGCTCCATCCCCAGCTCCTTGCCAAATAGGCTACTCCTCCACAGCTACAACAAAAAGGCTGGTTTCCATTACAGTAAGTGAGATGTAGGACAGGAGCCAGAGTCCTTTACTGATCTCATACCAAAAGTGGCATCTCTCATTTTGGTACTATTCAGTGGAAGAGAAGGGAGTCAGTCGCTCATTGGAGATCACACTCAGTGGGACAAGATTACAAAAGACTGTCAACAGCAGGAGACAGGGATTATTGGATGCCATCTCCAAAGCCACATACCATAAGTTGGCATAGCGTTGTCAAGAAAACTTCACTAAGACGGGTGATATTTGAGTGAAGACCTGGAGATGCGGAGCAAGGGGACAAGGTGGACCCTGAGGGAAGAACAGCTCTTGTTGATGGAGCAGCTTTGTCATGGTCATGCTCAAGAAACCGTAAACTGTGCCGTGTGGCGATACAAGGTTGCAAAAATCAGAGTCCTCAGGGATGAATTCATGTGGAGGTGTCATGATGTTTTCCAAATGGAGAAGATTCTGCCAGTTATGTGTGTCAGAGATTTTTGAGATGCTAGATGCTGACCTCAATAAGTAAAAAATGAAAGAAAGAGCATTGTTACTGATGGGAGCAGGTGACATGAATGGACTAAAATACAGAAGCCAGAATGAGCCAATTTATTATAAGCATTAAAATAAACGAAGACTTAGCTCCCCGAGCTTGCACAGTGGGGTGAGTGGAAGGTACCTGAACACCAAGACTGTATTGAGGATAATAGCATGGTCACTGCCATGAACATTGCCTTGACACATGCGTCTCATCAACCCCGGATACCAGGATCTGTCTGCCTCATCCCAGAAGCTGCCCATAGACAACTGCAAAGGAAAGGACTATTTCTTGCCCAGTAAACAGAAGACTTGCCCCAACTACCTCTCCCAAGTCAGGCTGTGACGCTTCATCATATGTTAGCAAATAATGATCAGTCAGTACCTCCATGAGCTTCAGCACCCTCGAATAGGCCCTCCGTTAGAAACTTTGATCAGACACCCAAGCAAACGGTCCTGAGATGCTTCTTGAAGTTAAAATAAGATTAAGTAGGCAGTTTTGGTTAGCTTCTAGGGCCAAGCACCCACCTTCAGAGAAAAAAAACAAGGTTTGTTTATACTCTGAAATGCTTACTTCAAGGGTTCTTGTGCAGAGAGAGTTACATGCTGCTTGCTTAGCTGGTCAGTACTTTACAAACTTGTATATTTAGATTCTCTCTCTCTCTCTCTCTCTCTCTCTCTCTCTCTCTCTCTCTCTCTCTCTCTTTCTTCTTCTCCTTCTTCTTCTCCTTCTTCTTCTTCTTCTTCTTCTTCTTCTTCTTCTTCTTCTTCTTCTTCTTCTTCTTCTTCTTCTTCTTCTTCTTC